>NC_135772.1:13648354-13948354 GCF_028453695.1 Augochlora pura | reverse complement strand
AATTACCCTTGAAGTTGCAAAACTTTTGAAAGACGATTTTCTGCAACAAAACAGGTATTACACTTGTTTCTAAATTACTTAAACTTTTCAAGATAATTACTGATATTGATAACATACCTTTTTACAGTTACTCGCCGTACGATCGATTCTGCCCATTTTATAAAACTGTGGGAATGTTACGAAACATGATTGCATTCTACGATATGGCGAGGCATGCAGTAGAATCTACAGCGCAATCAGATAATAAAATAACATGGAATGTTATTAGGGATAGTATGGGAAACATTCTGTATCAATTGACTTCCATGAAATTCAAGGTAAATATTATTTGAAAATAAAAAACCGAATTGAAAATATAAATTTGAGTAATTAAATGTTATATATCCTTTTCTATTCTTCAGGATCCTGTTAAAGATGGCGAAGCAAAGATTAGAGCTGACTTTGATCAGTTACACGAAGATATCCAACAAGCGTTTAGAAATCTAGAAGATTAATTATCAGATGCAAGCATACAAACATAATTTCTCCACGTGAATGTTCAGGAATCTTGTGCTGGTCATTTAAGGATGTCCTGGATCTGCTGGAGAAAAAAAATATAAAAAACAGGCATTCATAATTCACGTATCGCACACTAAGTTGTTATGATAGTTTCAATATTTACGACAAAAAAAGTTGTATATAAAAATTACAAATATAAAATCTACTATAACCATATGTGTACTAACTAACATTTAACGTGAAATCATACGTGATAGTTGTTGCAATAATATGTAGGACGTCCTTAAATGTGTTTACAGCTCATGAAAATTAAATTGTTGTAATGAATTATTTCTGAACAGTGAAATGGAAATTCCAGTTACTTAGTAGACTGCGAATACTTATGCAAATTGATATATTTTTCGAGTAATTTACAGAAGCGAAAATAAGAAAGAAATAATTTTCTGTTTATAAAAATTTGGTTAAATTAAAATAAAACTATTAACTTATATTAATATTATTATTATAATATAAATGCATAAAAATCGCAGTCTAGTGATTTGTATTTAAATATGAAAACAGATAAATTGACCAGAAGAATGATAGAACTTTCGGTAAAATTTTATTTGGCGTTAATGAGGACTAACTTATGCAAAGCTTTTGAAGCAGAGAAACTTTTGTATGTATGTAAAATGAGACTAAAAGAGTACGGTAAGAAGCTATCCATTCATGCGTAAGCGAAAGTATATAAAACGTTAACGATGTGCTTAAATATTTTTGTTGTTGCATAGGATGATGGCAGCTTTTTACAGAGAATATAATTTCAATTAAAGAGTATTAAATATTGTATTATAAATAGCGTATTATGTAAACATATTCAGCGAAGAATACAGACGTTACATAAAAGTAGATGTTATTTTAAACGTTTAAACGTTGCAATCATGGTCTGAAAGTTTAAGAAATGTGTCAAAATGTTAAACTGTGAAGGTGCAGGATCTTTTATCGTTAAAGAAAAGAAAGTATAAAGAAAGATGCATCGCAAACAGTGTTCCAGTAACTTCGACATTTCCATTGTAACATATGTAAAAACAAATAAAGACTATGTATTAAAAATGACAGCAAAAGACAGTCTTTTTTCAATATCATAAAGGCATGAGGTAAAAAAAATGATAACAACGAACTTCGTTAAATTTCATTTTAATAATAATATTATTATATAACAATAACCTCGCGATATATACACCAACGATATATTACAAACCTGTGTTTACTTTTCAAGTATTTCAATGCCATTATTTTGTGGCATTCAAAATTTCAGATTGAAAAAAATATGTTTATTGCTATATGCGTACGTATATGCATATGTACACATACGTGTATATATACATATTTAACTATACATACACATCCATAGGTGTATAATTAATCTATGTTACATTCTCAGTCCCTAATTCTTTTCATGAAATGCCTACTCTAAACTCGTGAAAATAGTATTAAAAATAAAAAATATTTAATGTTCTTAATTTTTCAGTCGATCTGTATTGTAATTTTATCGTCAATGTTCCAATAAAACTTATATTCGTTTGTTCATTTTGTTTTTAAAAATTAGCTTTGTGTAGTTAAAATCGCATAAACCAAACACATCAACTCAATGCTCAACATTCACAGCCTTGGCTCGTTCACATATACGAGGCAATTCAATCCAATGTATTATATGTATGTGTACATACATATAGAAACAATATCATTTCACACGTTAAGAGTGACAGCAGTCCCCTAGAACTGACAGTGAACTTTCCGTTTGGGCAGAGTCAGTTTGCAAGGACTGACAGTGAACTTTTCGTTTGGGTGGCATCGGGGCATGCCACCGGCAGCGTCAAAGTTAGAAAATAAATGTTATAATTCTAATGCAGTTTATTAAAACATTCTAGGTGGTCTAGAATTACATAGTTTAGTTAATCAACTGCTTTATTATATTAAATTAAAACATTTACTTTTTAACCTTGATATTACCAGTTCCATGCACCGATGCCGTTAAAACGAGAAGTTCACTGTCAGTCCTAGGGGACTGATGCCGTGCTCAACATGTTAAATAGGTCCTACCAAGAATAGTCGTAACTCCCAATATTACTGTTATTATCTTATAACGAACAATTGCACTCGAGATACATCAATTCGAAATATTCAACATTTAGTTCCATCATTATGCTTCTTGTAAATCATATTCAATTTTATGAAAAAAACATTTTTTGTTTAAACTGAAGTATCTTTTAGATATAAATTCATTTTATGAAATTCATAAAAATAAAAAAGTATGTACATCTTGATATAGTCGTAAATGCAGTTACGACTACACCATTATTAGGACCATTTTATACATTTTGAAGAATATAAATCCAATATGATGAAATTTGTTATGGCTCTCGTGAAAAGAGAAATCATAAGAGTAAATACTTTGTCCGGTCATCAAACCAGCTTATGTACCCTAATATTTACAAAAAGAAGCACTGCTTTATGATCTAATAATTTTTTAAGGACTCAAATGAACAACGTCGACACCAGTTCCTGTGGTGGATGATATCTGAGACCTAAGTTGAAGATTCTCCCGTTTCAGTTGTGTTACGAGTTGTTTCAAAGCGGTAATTTCTTGTCGCAATTTTTCATTGTCCCGAAGACACTGACCTAATCCTTGATTAGCTGCTCGTAACTCTCCTATGTATTCACAAGCTTTAGCCAGAATTCCACCTTTGCTCTATATAAAAGATTTAAAAGAAAATGTCTTTATTAGAGTCTACTGGTATTTGTAAAATTTTAATAATGTTTAATACATTACCTGAGTTTCATAGTTTGCTTTGCCTTCGCCACTGCTACCAGTTCCATTTGCATTTGCAGTAGCATTGCATTCTGGTATAATTTTTCCTAACTTTGCAATCCAATTGTTTATTTTATCTCTTCGCCGACGTTCCACTTCATTATGGGTTGCTCTTCTTCTATCATCTCTCTATAATTTATGAAAAAAAACTATATGTAAATTATATACTTAAATTTGAAACTATTTTCAAAAAATCAGACTACAACATTCATACTTTCTTTGATCCAGTTGCACAATTTCTTGGTGTTTCTATTTGTAAAGTAGTTCTAGAAACCAATGATCTAGAGGTCTGGGCAGTGGTGAATACATCATTAGCATTCCCAATAACATAAAACTGGCCATTCAATGGAGATGTTAGGACCTGTACAGTATTATTTCCGGGTTGAGTGACTGGCAAATCTATTTCATTGCCAGCAGCGGTACTATTTAGCTGTACCACTCTATATGCCAAAGCTTCTTGGTAGCGCATTCCATCTTCTCCAACAGTTTCTCCTAAAATAATTTATTTTTAACATTATAAAAGTAGTTAAAAGCATACAAATAAAATATCTGAGTAGAATTACATTTAAGTCACGTTTATATTGATTTTATATATTAGAACCAGTTCTAAATTTGAAATATAGTTTTATACTTTATTTTGGTATTTCATATAGTATATATGTGCACTAAATTTGGTGTACTAACAAAAAATGATACTTTTAATGTTGAACAATTTTAACTATAATAAGTTATACATTTATCAATATTTTTTCTTGTCAAAATTTAACAGAAAAATATTCAATGCAAAACCCGGAAATATAAAATATTATTTAAAATAGTATATTATGTGTGAGGTTGATTTGATGTGCATTATTCTGTACCACTTTAGGAGTAGTATATTCCGAAATTATTGTATGCTTTTGCAATCAGTGCGAAGTGTGCTCGTTATTAACTCAAGCTATATTTACCTTCGCAGTCGACGATTTCCGCTTCCTCGATAACAATTCCTGTTCCTCCTTCCTCCTTCGCGTTAATAGTGCTGTAAAAGAAGCGTAGAGTCTACGTTGAAGAATGGATATGCAACGTGTCTATAGGATTACGTCTATGCCTATTACTTCCACGACCGTTGTCCTAAGTCTTGTAAGTGCGCACTGTGCACTACGTGATGACCTTGAGGAGACCTCGACCGAAACAGGAGGGATAGGTGTTCGCATTATCAGCCAGTCGATATTTAACATAAACACTACCTGACATCCTGCTGTTCGAGATGCTGCTCCAATATATCCATTTTTTTTCTACCAAAAACGTTTGAATTTGTCAAAATTCACGTGAGCTGGTCACGGGACACGGCAACGAGGTCATGTGGTGCACAAGATGGCGTTCGCCGATTGTAACGCCACCTTACAATATTTAAGTGAACTGAATTTTAAATTTCACGTCGATACCGATTAACGATATATCAATTTAGACTGTGAATATTTATAAAATAATGTAAAATGCGAATATTGAAAATAGTATGAAAGGAATTAATTTTGCTTCCTCATCGTAGGAGTTGGTATTTTTAGAATTTATATATCAAAATCATTATAGAATCCATACATTTTCAATACATAGAGCAAGTATAAATAAAGAATTTTCACATTACTATCTCTTGCATAATTGGAAATATTTTTTCACATATCAAATGAATTAGATATGATTTATATTAGCAGTACATTTCTACAGAAAGTTAATATCTTGGAAAGTTGTTTGATATAAATCTTAAACACAAAATTATTGAGTATTTTATAAAATGTAATGTATAAAATTCATTGTTTTAAACAAATATTGTAATTCAAAACATTGAATTTCTTTCTTTCTTGCAACAAACATTTATTTCTTGCAACATCATATTCAAATTATTCATACTTCTGATTAAGACAGTCAACTATGTTGTAAATGAAAAAGCAAAACGAATTTCTATCATACTATTTTTGTTATAAAGCTGTTCTATTTTCTATTTTTATGAATGATCATTTTAAGTTAATTTAGGAAAAAATTTAATTTTAACAGAGTTAAATCACATTAATGATTTATGATCATTGTCTTATTTTGATTAGACTTTCATTTTAATATTTAATGTTACTAGTAAATAAAAAGCACTATAAGTTATACCGCATACAAAAGTAATTCATACATCAATAGAATCTTTTAAATAATTTGATTGTCACCGTGTAAGGAAATGAAAAAATTATTATACTTGTGAAGTCTTTATATTTGTATGAAGAATCTCTTACTGTTCTCCTTGCAAAGTGAGCCAAAAAAATGGCTTTTAAAATTAGATTTTTGAATCATATAAAGATTGAAAATTTCCCCAATTGTTTCTAGAATATATTTGAAAATTTGAAAGTCATTCCCAAGATCGGTGTAAATACGAATGGTAGGAATTGCAACGCATCCTGCAACAGTTTTGATTGGTCGACGAGATACAGTTCATCATGGAGTACGTCGGTACGTACACTAAATTTTGACGATTTTTCATGTTTTTTCGTAGCAGTTGTTAACCAATAAATATTTTTCGTTTTTACACATTATATTTGTCTTTAATTGTTTTGAATATAACGAATATGTACCACCTGAATTAATCCTGTTACAAAATGTTGCAAATAGCAGTTGTGTATCATGAATTAATTTTGTAGAAAACAGTCGTTTTCGTAATGGGAACTTTTAACAGAAATATTTATTAATTGTACAAAAAATATCATATGACGACTAACCGGTATAATCGTCAATAAATTGCAGGTTTTTTAGAAATTTGTATCCCTTTAAAATATAACCTTGTGGAGTTTGTTGAAAATATTTTCTTTATTTTGGTACATCATCTTCTGTATTAAACTGTTCGTAATGATACTATTTCTGCTGCGAACTATTTCTGTATTTTAGAATACAATATAGTATATTTGAGATGTTAATACTAATGTTCTAATGAATTATCTTTGTTTAGGTGCTGCAAAAAGTGAAAGCAACGACAATTGTTGTAATATAACTCCTTGCTCTGAACTGGTATCGAATACAAATTCTAACGAAACCACGTCCACAGAAATAAAAGACTCAATACCAAAATGTGAAATTCTTGATACACAATTAAAAGATAATGACATGACTGATTTGCAAGATCCGCCCCAAGAGAACATAGACTTTAAAGTGATTTATAATAAACAGCGGATTAATGTGAATTTTTCACTTGATGGAACTGTTGCGCAATTGAAAGCATACCTCCAAAACATTATATCTGTGCCACAAGCAATGCAAAAAGTTATGATTAAAGGATTAGCTAAGGATGATCAAACATTAAGAAGTCTAGGGGTCACAAAAGGTAATGCATCTTATATGATAACATTTTTTATTATTTCTTCATGTTATTGTTTACTTTATATCATTTACAAGGTGCCAAGGTCATGGTAGTAGGATCAAAGTTAGATGATGTGTTGGCTGTATCAATTCCAACAAAGCAAGATCTCTCAGATGAAGCTGCATCTACAGCAAGCAAAGAACCTTTGTCCCAACAAAAAATGCATAGGAAAGTTTTAGATAAAGGTATTCCAGAAGATGTAATGCCTGGTATATTAGATAGCAAGGTATAATTTTAAAAAGGACTAGTAATTTTGGTCAGTGATTTGTATGTATGATGTATTCTCATTGATGAATTTAATCAATATCAGGAACCTCTACCAGAATATCCATTGGCTGGCATGTTAAATAAATCTGGTGGTAAAGTTAGACTAACATTTAAATTGGAGCAGGACCAACTATGGATTGGTACAAAAGAAAGAACAGACAAAATACCTATGAACTCTGTAAAAGGTGTACATAGTGAACCTATACATGATCACCCACAGTACCACATTATGGTTTGTATTATTACTAAATTATTACATTTTTTGCTCGTATATTTACATGTGATGGTCTTTTAAAAATTTTAGGCTATCCAACTAGGCACAACAGAAGCTTCAAGGTATTGGATATATTGGGTCCCTGCGCAATACATATCGGCTATAAAAGATGCTATTCTGGGCAAATGGTGCTATTTCTGATCGATCATTGATGGAAATTTCTATCTCTTTGAATGCAAAGTGTAATCAGGTGTAAGCATTGATACAAACACGACTGTGCTAGTCACACATTTTTAACAGTAAGTAGTAACTTATTTTGCGTTGAATTATGACCGATGTCTTCTAGTAAAAGTATTATTTTAAGAAAACCTTTTGGATAAACAGTGTCAATCATTTTTGTTAAAAACGATGACAGTCATTTTACAGAATTTGGTAATAACTGGTTTTAGCAAAACACACTCTCTGAACATTATAGTATTTATAATATGTTGTGATTTTTGGAGTGTAGACAAACTTTGATACATTCAGATAATATTGTAATTGTAATATTAGTTTTCTTTGGATTATATTGTGTGTAAGATTTGTAAATATAATAAGTTTTTTAACTCTTGAAAAAAAATACATTTATGTTGAAAAATACATTCATTGCTTTATGATCAACGTTATTGTTTGAACAAGCAGATTTAAAAGTTTTAAAAATTTGTCCTTTATTTAAGTAGAAGCGTGTGAACCATCAAAATAAAAGTGAAATTTTTATAAAATTACATTTATAGGAGGATGCGAAGAAAGAAGTTATGATGTTGCATTTACAATCTTTTGAAGTTCGTCGAGAAATAATACAACTTTTTACCGCATATAATAATATTGATAAGTAAATTGTAAAGTTCAGATACTTTAACGAAGATTTAAAATTTTATTGCGACATTTACAGAATGTTTTATCTAATATAACTGTCGGAAATGTTGTGCTTTAAAGAAACTTTTATTTTGCTCACATAAAAAAGGACGATTTTATGAATACAAATAGAGCCGCATCACTACCAAGATATGTGTATAGTCCGCATTTTTCACGAACAGAATAAATCTAACATATGTTAATACTGTTCAATATTAAAACAACGAAACTTATTGCAAAATTAGATATATTTTACATTGGCCTCCCGGTTCTCGACACTGGCCTAGGTAAATTACCTGTTCAAAGACATTTCGGGATTTTATTGTTGAAATTTAAGTGGACTGTATCTCGTCGAACGTAAGCGAATCGCATATTGCATAACTTAGTATTATAATTGCTGTACATTAGGTTTTATACAATATAATGTGTAAATCTTTTAAAAAGAAAAGAAAAAACAAAATTATAAGAAACGAAAAATCAAATTTATTTACCAAAATTTGTCTACATAAATTTCATAATTGCAGTTTGCACATTGAAACATCTACTTCAGTGTCCGTTTAAATAAAACTTGTACATCATGTTGGGCAAGTTGATAAAATAAATAATTTTAAAGATTCTTCATTCGCGTTTATTTAATATTTTAACATTAATAAATAATAAAAGAAATTTCTTGACACAACAAAGTAAATTTACCCGAGTCTTTCAGCACTAAATAAATATGCTCTAAAAAATTTTATTCTTATTTTTAATAAATTGATTACATTTAATCTAACATTGTTTTAAATATTAATTCCACGAAATATATTTTTAGAAATCAAATTATCCTACACCTTTCCTAGATCATTTAAATATATTATGATCGCATTCTTTATAAATTTACTTTTAATGTGCATAGAACTTGTCCGAATTTGACTACCTCAAGATGTTTTAAAAATGTTTTTCATTTCTTAGTTCTATTAATGTTAACGTTATTTAATTATTTGTTGACGGTACCCCTTCCTCCACATATTAAATTATTTTAAAAAAATGGCTCAATTTTGAATTTGATTGAACTTATCTGCAAGTCACTTGAATTCTGAAATTCCTGTGTATTAGCTTAAATTCATCTTCACCCGACACATGAACAGGAAATTTCCTATTAAGGTATTCAATTAGTTGAATTGAGCGAGCAGACCTTCAGCTTTCGTTCGTTCGCTCGTTTCACGTAAGTCGTAAGAAGATGCGAAAGTTGTTAGAAGGAGAAACAAGAGTCTGCACCAATCAGGGAATGATAGTATCTGTTCCGCAATCAATGCAAACCTTCACATTTTGACGAAACAGAAGTGGCTCAAGGCTTAATCGCGGCGCATGCGTGTTTACGATGTGTGTGAAAGTGATAGTAAAATTCATATTGTAACAAGCTTGTCAGATGTTGTTTCCACGATATCATTACCGATACTATTTGGATCAACATATTTTCACCTGCATATGCATTTTATCCTCATATTTGGAGCATACAATGGAGGATTATATAGTCAGTCTACTTCACTGACATGTATATGTATGCAATGAACGCATAATAAACAATATTAAAGTAACGTGAACAATATTTATACTTGTACTATATAATACAAATTTGAAGTGCAATTGTAAGTTCACGTGTATTTACAGACGAGAAAAAAACAAAAAAAAAGATTTAATCGATTTACAAATTTTATTACATACTTATGGATAATGACTATTATTATGAAATTCAAACGAGATTGCTACATTACTGCAGTAATAGGAACTGATAGTGGAATTTATTTAGAAGAGACTTTACACTGAATCTCTAATGGTTAAAAGAGAATTTTTAATATTTACCCTTGTTGGTAGTAATGGATGGAAGTGATAATACTATAGAAAATGTACAAGAAGCATTTTTAGTTTTAACAGAGAGCTTTTTGAAACAAGGTGCTTCATTGACAGAATTGAAATCTGTCAGTGTAAGAAACAATGCAAGGCACAAAAAAAGCTCTGTCTTCCATTATCTGTGTTCAAAGAAAGTTTTCCTTGTCTTGTTTGCACCAATATTTTGTACTATATTTCTAAAATATTTATACATTGATATTGTTAAAAGTGTGAGAGGAACTAGATGCTTAGTATCAAATAATTATCTTATATGGGAATTTACAAGGCCAATATCGAATTGTGATTATTGTAAAGATGTTACAACAGCTTTAATTTTACCAAATCTGACTAGGGAGGAATTTGAAGAATATGCGTATTCCTCTCGCCCAATGGTGATAAAAAATGCTGCAGGCAATTGGCCTGCTTCGAAAGTATTTAGCTGGAAATTTTTCAAAAATTTATATGAAAATATAGAAGGTGCTTATGATTCAGTGGAAGAATGTCAGTTCTTACATTTTAAAAGTAATTTCACTAGTTTGAGAGATGTCTTTGCCATGAGCGAAGATAGAGCTCTTCAACGCAGTGGACAAGCACCTTGGTATGTTGGTTGGAAAAATTGTCACCTACAAATTTTGGATACAATGAAACAGTTTTACAATCTACCTCATTTTTTGCCAGAGGATGCGGAAATTCCATATACCAATTATGTTTTTTTGGGATATGAAGAAGGTGCCATAATGCATGTATGTGCACTAATAATAAACTGGATGTTAATTATAGTTCAAAATGGGAACAGAAAAGCAAAGAATTAGGAAATTGCCAATTGATCTTTTATTGCTTTTTTTACAGCTGGACTACATTTCTCGTCTAATGTGGCAAGGACAAATCTTGGGTAATAAAAGATGGACTGTTGCTCCAACTCCAGAATGTGATAATATTTGCAGACGTTTTAACTTTACTGTTTATGCTGGGGACATCATTCTTTTAGATACAAGAATTTGGTATCACAGCACTTATGTTATAGATGGAAACTTTAGTTTAACAGTCACCTCTGAATATGGATAGACTGTTCTTCCAGTATTTGTAAAAATGAATCTACTGATAATTTTGGAAACTACATAGATACAACATTCTATGTATTTAAAGAATTTTTAATTGTAGAATTAAAAAATTCAAATGTTTTAGTGAATTGTTGAATGAAAATTTGTATATTTCTAACAAAATTCAAGATTGATGCAAATGCTGTTAACGATCAGCATTTAAGTGTTAAATTAGTTTTGTAAAAAATTCTTGTCCATCTAAATATTTATAGGTGTCACTTTGTAAATGGAAGTTATATAATTATTAAGATACATATTATAAGGTATAGAGTACTGCATTTTGGAACGTTTTACACTGCCTATATATTTGAATTGTTATAAATGATTGAAATGTATAAAGTTTCTTATATACATAAAATTTATTATGTGTATTGTTCTTGCCATAGTTGGAAGCTAGTCGATGTAAGGATCTTTGAGCAACTATTAGCACAAATGTAGCTATCTGTAATTTAATACAATTTGTAATTAAACAATTAAAAATTATTTTTATATAGATACATTTAAATTTTTATACATGTGTTTAAATATATATGTTACAGTTTCCATAGAATTGGAATCCAACGTTTTACTTTCAATAAAAAAGACGCATAGGTTTAAATATGTTTTTATAATTGAAATTTTGTATAGATTTTACTTGAATGCCGATTGTTTTATATTATAATCAATTGTATTCTTACATATGTACAAATCTCGTGTACCTTCAATAGTTCATAATAAAATGTACGAATACAGGTAACACATTTCTTTTCCATATTCATATGCAATAACTTTTATTTAATATATTCATTTAATTGCGCAAAATACAATATAATTTCTTATAGAATATTTATACAACCTACACAATAAGTACAATAAAGTGTATATATTCAAAATCGTGAATAATAGTGGAAAGATAGGAATATTGTATATTGAAATGCGCACACCAAAACGACATTATAGCAAAACCTAAAGTGGAATGCATATATTTGTTACTATCCAGTATATTACACGTATAATACTATTCAAACAACAGTGTGATATCACATCACTGTTTTGTGAATGCAATTTTACTGATCCTTCTTTTCCGATGCCTGTTGGAAACTTGGTGGACTCTCCTAAAACAAAGGAACATCACAATTATATAAATAATTAAGGGAACATTAATTATATAAATTCATATTGATATATATTATCAAATGCATATTTGTACTTACATAGTATGCAGGTGGTGGAACATAGGCACACTGAGGCCTGCTGGGATCATAATATGCACTTTGAGCAGCTTCTGCTGCTTTTGCATCTGAAAAGCAAAAAAAATATGAAACAAAACAACGCGACTCTAAGCAATCTTTTTATTGTGAAAATAAATTCAAA
Source organism: Augochlora pura (assembly GCF_028453695.1). Lineage (NCBI taxonomy): Eukaryota > Metazoa > Arthropoda > Insecta > Hymenoptera > Halictidae > Augochlora > Augochlora pura. The sequence goes on along the minus strand of NC_135772.1, from coordinate 13,935,938 downwards.
TTTTTAATGAATTACATACACGTATATATGTTTAATGCAGTAAATTTTAAATGTTCTGGCATTTTGTGCTTAATTTTTAAGCCAATTAATTGTCTTAAGAATCTCGAATATGAGTCTCTTTATTTAATTATAATTTATGTTATTACGACACCAAATAATTGTTCCATAAGGTGTAATAATATGACGAATTGTGTTCAATATAATGTTGGAAATACTCTATCTAAAAAATTTAACAAAATCATACACACGTTCATTTTTATTACTTTTAACAATACACAGTTTTTTTGCTATAGCATACTTCGATTAAGTTATTCATCTATCACACTTAATATATATGTAATCGTTTTTGTTCTACTTTGTTGAAAAATAGAAACAATTAATAATTTTACACACTGTTTGCAACTTAGATAAATCAATTAATGGATAAAAACCTAATTAAGAACACGTAATAACACGTCACGTTTCTTTGAACTATCTCTGACAACTATGAGATAATAACTGAGCATAGTGAAAGTCAACCTTACTTCAGGTCAACCAAACCTGTTATGCAACATTATTGCATAATATTCAAAACCTTCAGACTTAATAGGTGAAATAGAAAATTTTATGGCATCATTATTAAGTTTTCTTTATGAAAACGATTGTTCTTATTTTTGTAAAAGTATAATGTTCTTAATTGGTGGGTTTAAATAAAAACAGCAAGTTATATTTGTCTAAAATTTAATAACATAGTAACCTTGATGTATTATAATAATTATTATAAAGCTATTGTATTATTGAAACAACAAAAGTGTAATACTCTAGAGTAATAATTAACAATATTTTTCTTCATAAATACATTTCTTAAAAAAAATATTGGAAAGTTAGTATTTGTGTTGTATGTATTGTGTATGTTACATTATTGTGTGCCTTTTGTATATGTTGCATGAAATATAGTAGTACATATATACTTGCATCTTTTGTTTAAAAAAAATATCTGTTTATGTTGCAAATATGATAAACAAAAATTGTATACTATATTTCATCTTTATGGCTTTATATATTTATCTTTATGAATTATTATTTAAACGTTAATTACTTTAATAAGCAAGAAATTTCACATGTAATATTATTATACAATTAATAAGGCGGTGGGTATTGATTGTAAGGATTTTGTTGTGGATTATATTGAGATTGTGGGTAATTATTGCTTGGAGGATATGCAGAGTATGGTGGTGGATTTTGTGCATAACCACTGTAAGGTGGCTGCTGGTAATTTGGATACCCACCTGCTTGGGACATTGGTTGACTATTATAATTTGGATTTGCCCATCCTGGTGCACCATTCTGTTGAGGTGGGACCCATCCAGTTTGTTGTCCAGTAGCACCCCATGCACCTTGTTGAGGTGCACCACTTGCATAGGGTGAATTTATACCAGGGTATGGCGGTGGCATGTCCGTCATATATACACCATTTGCTACATACATATATAAAACATTTTTAACGATCATATCAAACGTAAATAATTAATAAATTAATATAGTTTATGTAGACTATCAATTAACATTTTGACTATCACATTATTGTTGGAAAAATGGTACAATTTGTGATTTACAACTGAAAAGCTAAACAATAAATACAATATCAAGAAGGCAAAGAGTGAAATGCAACATTTAATACAGAGCACATAACTTGTTATTGTTTTATGATCTTGGCAACAAAAATGAAATTTTACTATAGGATTGTAATCTTAATTTTCATAAACTTCAGTTTTGTCTTCATAAATATTTTCATGCGTTAAAATGGCAGACAAATTGTTATTAAACAAAATAATAGAAATTATTGGAAGTTGAAAGATAAACATTTAACCTGGTGGCATATCTGGAAATGCATTGGTAGGTGGTACCCAACCATAGTATCCAGTAGGTGCTTGATAAGCAGGTGGCGGAGCAGCGTACCAATCTGATGTTGGTGGTTGATACGGTGGTGGAGCATCGGCTGCAGGATCATTGCGTTGAGCTACAAATAAATATAATAATCACTATTGATATGTTTGATAATTAAACAGGAATAGATTCTAAATATATTTAATAAACTCACCCATTGCTGCTGCTCTCAACATTGCCTGCCCAAACTCTATTGCACCACCGCTTTTAAAGTATAATTTGAATTTACATTGTCCAATCCAATTCCCATTTGGTTGAGCACTACATTTGCCTCTAATGTAATTAGCTCCAAACATTGGTTGTTCCACTTCGACCTCGCTTAACGTTATAAATGGAAAACTAAACGATTGCATTTTTTCTCTGTGGTCTTTAGCATTGAAGATCATTCTATGTGTAGTTAGGTATAATCGTCCTCGCTTATTTCCAAGGAACTCAGGTTGCTCTTGTCCATGGAACTCCATAGTGACATTATCGCAGAATAATAATATGCTGAAGAAATGAAACTTTCTCTTGTTAATATTGTTTTATCAATTGCATCACATTGAGAAAATCTAAACTATGATCATTTTTAAGCGGACATTTAAATTATTTAAGAAATGATAATAGTAATTTTCCGTAGGCGGTAGCATCGTCAATGAAGGAAAGATTATTGACATAATAAGGAAATCCTCTTTAGAAGGCCACAACGTTGAACTACGTTGTAGAAATGTCACGCGACAATGTGCAAAATATTGTTAACGATTGTTGCAATGATATAATAAACTTCTTAACTTACTATTCGCCGGCATGTATAAGAACGCCGCCATTTGCGTGCGCCGTATTTAGTGACATATTCTTCAACTTTTACTTGAAATACCGCTGAAACTGTAACTGTTCGCCTTCTTCATCAGCTGATTCATAAGTGATAAGTATGACGCACTGCGCAAGCGTATACTTATCACAATCACAACATAGTATAGCAAATGACACAGTACAGTAAAGTATACCGAGTGTTCCACAAAAAAATGTTATACCTAAACACTTACTAATTACGATTAATTGTAAGCATTGGACACTCTATTTATATCGTATTCAACAAATATGTATCATAACTCGATCTTAAAATAAATATGTCTTAAAAAATTTCTAATTAGCTTCTAATGTCAGAGGGAATACGAGTCTATTTACAATTGGGTTTTCAATGTGCCCGATATAGTGTTACCAACAAGTCAACGTGGAACCACTGACGAGTTGTATCAGAGTAGAGCACAAAACCATGCATCACATAGGATTCCTGTCATATGTTCTGAAATACCGACATCGCTCAAAATCGGTACATACAGTTTTCTTGCGTCCTCTACCTAAACAGTTGTCGATTCTAACAATAAGTGTTACCGACTAAGCTCAAGACTTTTCAGATCGTTGAATCTTATACTTAGTTACAAATTATATTTTTTAATGTGATATCATTATTTTATATATTTATAATTATTCTCAACAAAACAATATTAATAAATATGAAAACATTACTTGTAAAATAAAGATATACAATTTTGATTGAGTCTTGATCTGACCTGATCTAATCTATCACAAGCTCGCACCTTTAACAGGGCATGAAATAAAATAATGAAAAATTATATTATTTATGTTAATATTATATTATTTAGAATATAAAATTATATTATATTAATTGTCAAAAAATCTTACAAAATAACTACTTCCATCGATTATGAAATTTCAAAAAAGTAGAAATTACTCAATCAGGAATGATCAAACTATTGCTTCTTACTACAAATCAATACAAAAAGTTATATATAGATTCCTACATTTTATTTAAAAACGGTCCAAAAAAATTCCTTATGAATGCTTTCCAAATCTGACAGTCTATTTTTTTCGAACTTTACATATATTTTTATTAGAATTGGCTGATCATCTGAAGTTAGAAGTACAGCTGTTTTTATTGTACGAATATGTATATGTTGATTCATCATTGCACTCATGGAAATCTGGAGATAAACGCAACTGAACCACTCCTTTACAGTTGAACGTGCTAATAGAATAATAGCGGCCTTTATTAATGGTTGACTGCGATTTTTATTTGTAACAAATTATGAAATACATTGAAACACGATTATATTTTCTGGTTGATGAAGGGAGCAGTTTTCATGTCTTTCATTATTGGTTGGAAAAACGACTTTGCTCAAAGAAGGCAAAATCGATGGTGTGCAAAGAATGGAGCCTCGAAATTGTTGTCGGAGTCATGAAGTACATTTATATTTGTCTAATCTTCGTTGTTAAGTACTTTAACAAATTTCGGTTTTTTTTTTTTAAAGAACGGAAACTCCTGTCCACATGGTACAGTAAAATGTATAGAACTCACTAAATCCGGCATCGTTTTATGCTTCGACAATTACGATTTTATTGTCTGCTACTAAGCGATAATTGACATATATTTTATTTAAAAGTAAGAAAAACGTTGCAAAAAAGATTCGGCTTAGACTATGATACAGGTTCGATGCATTTCGTCGGTCAAATTTTCCGGTAGATCGTTTTCATGGGGGAAGCGGAAGCGCGCGCAGAAATCAATGCCGCAAATATTTGAAGCATGCGCTAAAGGGGGTCGCGGATCACGATCCGTATTACGCGTAAAGAAATAAATACGGTGGTGATCAAGTGCGATTAAAGTGGTCGGTAAAAAGTGTCAGGTACTGTATTGCACGGTCGTGTTAAGTGGAAACCAGCGAGCGTTGAACGCCGAACGCTGAACGTTGAACGTTGAACGCTGAACGCCTGTCGAACGATGGACTAATAAAAAGCGTTCGCCAGTTCTCATTCTATCTTGCCTGTCCTTACCGAAAGCTCCGAAAAAGCGGCGAAACATGGATGAGAACTTGAGCCGGGGTTACGTGCAATTGGGCAAGGCGAGGGGCATGAATGAATTTAAATTTTCTAATGGATTTACGCATTTGTCACCACCGGTCGACAAACGGAACTTCGTCTACTTTACTCTGATTCTTGGCGGCATTGGATTCCTCTTACCATACTACAGGTCATGCCGCAATAAGACGCTATCTTTGCCCCCGTGTGTCGGCATTTCAAATGTCAAAGACCTCTGCTCCTCTGTAATTTCTACTTATGTTTTCCTTTCAATCTGCTTTAATAATTGTACGAAAATTGTTGTATTAATAATTTAAATCTTTTGTTTCATTGTATCATGTGCCATCTGTGTCTAGACACGCTACCGACCGGAAGTTTAGGATCGTTTATTTCGTACGATGTGAACTTGACCTTTCTGATAAAGAAAATGAACATCTTTTTAGAATCATATAGACTTTTCGTTAACATTCTAATAGAATTTAAATATTAACTTTTACCAAATTGTTGACTGGTAGAATTGTTTATTTATTATTGTAATAAATTATCGAATTAAAATTTTGAAACCGGTGTATTTATTCTTTACAGCTTCATCATAGCGGTGGATTATTTCCAAACAAAGTATCCTGGCACCACAGTCATTTTTGATATGTCCCTTGTCTACATTATCATGGCTTTCTTTGCGGTGTTTGCAAATAATATTTTAGTTGAAACACTGTCTTTGAACACTAGAATAACGTTTGGTAAGATCCTGGAATTAGTGACACGCTAATTGGATACGTAATACGTCGATGATAATTTCAGGATACCTGGTGTCTTTTGTCACACTGAATTTTGTTATGATATGCGAGATCTGGTGGGAATTATTCGCTGTTGCTACTTCCTATACAATTAATCTAGTTGCTGTCGCAATTGTATCTCTTGGGTGCACAGGTAAAAATTATTATTTTTAGTAATGTATTCTTTTATTTATGAACGTTTCGTTGTTAACGTTTATAAATTACAGTTCAACAATCGAGCTTTTATGGATATACATCTATGCTTCCCAGTCGATATACACAAGCAGTAATGACTGGAGAAAGTAAGTATGTCAGTCTTTTTTGACATGAAAAATAAACAGAATATTTCATAAGAATAGCCTATTTTCATACAGGTCTTGCTGGTCTCCTGGTATCTACTGATCGCATATTTACAAAATTACTGCTTGACGACGAACGTAGTAGTACCTCTATGTTCTTTTGCTTGTTAAATGCAACAATCCTGATGTGTTTTGTTTTACATCAAGTAGTTCGTAAGACTGACTTTGTGCAATTCTATATAACGCTATGTCAGGAAAGAAACCGAATAACATTGGAACCAACTGAAGATGTGGGCCTGGTATGTACTTTGTCTATTGTTAAAATAAAAACAGTGGATGATTTTTGTTAAATATTGTCTTATGATAGATGGATCCTCTGGATCAAGTTGGAGATTCTGCAAAGGGTCAATACGGTGTTTTGAAAATTCAGACTAGTCCTTTAGGAACTGATTCTGCAAGTGGAAATACTGAATTGAATGGTACATTGTGAATAATTCAGAATTTTTGTAAATACTATTAATTCATATGACCTGTTTATCTTGATTCTTAGGAATGAATCAATATTCAGCGTTTTCATTCAGTAATCCTGTTTACGAACCCAGTGCACCAACAAATCCTCCTGGTAGTGCAGGTCCCACTTATAAGGTTGAAGATGTTGTTGTCATGAGAGGAACTTATGGAAGTCAAACTAGTAAACCATGGCCTGAAATTAAAAGTGTGTTAATTTATTTTATCCAACAACAATTTTTTTATACAAATTGTAGTTTTAAATAACACATAATACTTTTAGGAGGTCTTCTTGCAAGACTTGAGGTTGCCAAGATCATATTTCCATATATGGCTAGTATTGGTATTGCATACTTTGTTACCCTTTGTCTGTACCCTGGTATTATGTCAGAAATAATTTCCTGTAGACTTGAGTCATGGATGCCAGTGATTCTCATGGCTGCATTTAATGCTTCCGATGTATTGGGCAAGGTAATGCAGATTATTCTTCATTACAAAAGATGTACAAAAATTCAGTTTAAATTAAGAATGATACATTAATTAATATTTCAGATTCTTGCACTGATACCTTACGAGTGGAAACGTACTGAGTTACTATATTTTTCATGTGGCCGAGTTATACTAATACCTTTATTCTTGTTATGTGCGCTTCCACGAGGTGCTCCAATCCTTGGTGGTGAAGAGTATCCACTGTTATTTTCTTGTTTACTTGGTGTTACAAACGGTATTGTGGGTTCAGTACCAATGATGCAAGCACCTACTAAAGTTCCAGAGGGACACCGTGAATTAGCAGGTATTTCCACATGCAATTGAAATCTATTTCAGCAAATACACAAAACTACTAATTTCTCAGGAAACATCATGACTTTATCATATACCATGGGTTTAACTGTTGGCTCATTATTGGCATATATGATGGATGCATGCTTTGGATTAGCAGTGCAAACTAAAGATGTCTGTACTAAGGCGGTATACTTTACATTAGCACCACATATGGATAATGCAACAATAAGTACTTTGGTAAATGCTGTGTCTTCCACTACTATTCCCTCGATAGAAAACATTACACCAAAGGTAAACACTACTATTAGTGCTTTGACGTCTATTTTAACATCTACAATAATGTTTAATACTACTGTTAGTACTTTCACAACTAATACCATTGAAACATCTACAACATTAGTCCCCAAAATTTTAGTTAATGTTACTTCCTTGGTTAACAATACAGTTTTCCATCACTAGGACACGCATGTTTGTGTGTTGTGTTGAATCTGGTGCTTTTTGTGGAAAAAACTGACTATCAAAACTTGTGTATAAAACATTCTCTTCATCAATTACCCATTCTTTATATCCTTTTGTTTCCTAATGCATACCATTCCTATGGAAAAGATTATTAAGTTTGAACGTGTTAGAAGATTTTAAACCATTCGATACTTCGAAGAAGCTGTAATATATCGCCAGATTGAACACACATACAAAGGTTGAAATTTTCTACCACTGTCATTCTATGGATTGTAGAAATTATTTTACCTGACTATTTAAATAACACGATGGGTAAGAAATATTTTTAAATGTGTAATAAACGATAGTCAATAGGAAGAAACAAAAACGAAGTAATACTGAATGAAACTGAGCAGCAAGTTTTCATTATATTTCACTAATTCATCTTCAAATTCTACTAACATATCTGTTGAAAAAACTGCTTCTAGGTCTTGTAATATAGAAACATACGTGTAGATATTCTTTGAATTTTTCTAGTTACGGTAAGTTGTTTCTTTAAAAGGTATTGTGCCTTTCATACCATTGTGAATAATTTTTATTGTTCATTGCTTGTCATATATTATTGTTAAAGGTGAGAAAATTCCAAATATATATATCTATATGAATTTGTTGCATGTGTACAAAAGAGCGAGTGTTATTTAATCCTTAAATAATACAATAATTCACTTACTTACGAATTTATGTTATTGAGCATAATACTCTTTACTGTTTCTGTTTAGTAAATTAAAGAATGATGTAGAATTAAATTAATTTTATGATCACAAGTAAATATTATCTAAGGATTAAATTAAATTTTTTAAGGGTGTGGCAAGTATTTTATTTATTAAAATTGTTACCTTAAACTATATTTTCGTAGAACCGTTTAGAATGACGGTTCTTCTTGGTAATTCTGATGTGTGATGCAATTGTTAGATCAATGATTGGGAGGTAGCAGATATATGTGATGAAGTTATTGTGCAAGTATATTCTGTACGAAGTTGTTATATTTCCGGGTAAATAATTAATATATAATTGTAAGATACGTATACTTCCGCAAAAATGAAGAATAATAAAAAGCATTTGTCTTTTTTGAGCACATAGTTCTGCTTACGTTACATGTCCAAAACATATCGACAGTTGTGTGAGAGATTATAATCAAATTTTCAATCTTTATAACATTAAGATCATGTCGACGTTTCATAATAGAATTTAAACGAGTAACTTAAAAAATGTGAAGAGGAAGAGGATTCTTTGTTTTTAAACAAAACATAATGAAGCTCATCCAAGCTCGTGAATTAAATGGATTTAAAATAACAGACGAATCGTACGTCGGAAGCTTTTTTACGAGCAATCCGATGCATTATTTCAACTATAAAAATTGTATTACATTAAAGGATAAATGTATATGCGTAATATTTACCAATGTACCTCTCATCCAAGCTGCTTACAGACATATTTCTTACATTTAATGCAAATCTAGAGATCATTTAGAACGGCATAGAGATTTTTCTTGTCCATACATATTACACACATACTACATCACAGTTTTTCATTCATTTCATACAATGCTTTGTTTTGTTAAATAATGAGAAACAGGTAGGTCTGATGTAGACGCGAGAAAGAATATTGTATCCACTAAGTACCTTATTTTTACATATCCTTATAATAAATTTAGAGATTTTTGAGAAATTTGAGAAGATAATTGGTGTTAGGGAGAGAACATTAAGAATATAATATGTACAAATTCTTGCAAGTGAATACTAATTTCTAAACAAATTTTTTTATGACATGTTCCTTTGACGAAATAATTTTATGAAGTCTTTCAGATGTATAAATACATCATAGGGGGAAATATTTTACTCGTCATTTCTTATGCGATAGTGGGCATATTTTATATTACTTTTTAACTTACACCATAACATATAAGTTCCAAAATATATCTATCAAAACTATATAAAATAAATATTCCAAGGGTGACATCCATTACAAAGGAAAACATATTACGAATATATTCGTTTGTAAGACGACTGAAGAGATGATAGTCAAATGAAATGAGTGACGCATATGGCTATGAATGTACAATATAAGAATGCTGTTTGAGATTATGTGTAGAAAATATGAAGAATGACTTTGTTTTATATCATATTTTTCATTCTAGTATTCTTTTCACGAACGTTGTATGGAATGCGTTATGGAGTAAGTTTTTGAACAATCCATGATACATACGCACTCAATGCGTAAAAATACTACAATCAATTACGAATACAAGAGTAAGTGTAATTGATTATGAGATTAATCATTCATGTATTTAAAAACTACTCCATATCGGAATTAATTAATATGTACAAGTAATAAATATGTATATACATACATATTTATTTATTTATTTATATGTATATTATTTGTATACCTTATCCAACTATTACATTCTTACAAATCAAACATTACACTCTTAATCATTATCATTTAGTCAATACTGGCTTCCATAACATTTTCACTATTTCAAATAAGCAACCTAATAAAAAAGAAGATAGTTATTGAATACTTTGATGTATCACTAAAATATTAATTATTCAACAAATAATTATCAAGAAAATCAAGAAAGATAAAAAAAATATTTCGTTTGAAAAAAATGATTATTCCATGATTACATTCTGGATAATTCTATGTTGATGTATAGAATTATTCTTTCATTATAGCATTCACATCAGTGTGTTATTCACTTAAAACCCTCTTACAATGCAATGCAATGCAATGACAAGTACCATTCTATCACAGTTAAAGTTATTTTAAGAAAAGAAGAATATTCATTTAAGGCTATATAGAACTGTTTCCAAGTCAGTTTAGATACTTAGCAGCCCAGTCGATTCGACCATGAAGACTTCCGCTACCCTTCGCGTTCACCGAATTCCCATACACACTCGGTTGGAGTGTTACTTTAGTTGTAGATTCTACGAAATGAATGGACTCTTAATAACATACACTGTTACATGAGCAATAAATAAATGTTATGTGAGTGTATCGAAAGTTAACTTCAGGCACTCACTGATGTTTTGTGTGCCATAGACACTAGGATAAGGCAATCTCAAAGTTTGATCCGATATATAACGATTTCTTGGAAGGTAATACTGTTTTGTCTGATTCTCAATAGAATTCCTAGGAACCCAAAAGGAATCTGTGAACTGTTCATACTTTTCCACAGGCTGACCAACCAAATTCCTTATTAACTTGGGTCGGTTTGTGTCAGAGTCACCATTTCTTTAAAAGAAAAAAAATGTAAATATTAGAAACATATAGTACCTTATTATATTATCATTATCTTATTGATTACTTTTTTATAATAGACAATAGAAGAATATTGTTCAGACTTGTATGTTTCCTTATTGTAAATAAAGGTAAATTAGTTGTTAGGGTTAATAATACTAATTCACCTAAAAAAAAAAATTAGAATGCTATCAATGAATATACAATAAGCAGTATAAGCAAACGCCACAACATTGGACAGAAAGTTCCAAATTTTTGTTGAGCAGCGGATTCTCTTTAACAAACTGTATGACGCAGATGTAAATTTTTAAATACGTCAGGATTCCTTTGCGAAGAAATTAATTAGCATGCAGAGTGTTCGGGAAATTTATTTAGCCAAAATAGGCAGCCCTTCAATACATATCCCAATATTAGCAGCAAACAAAGACTCAGGATATGCTTCAGGAACTTTCGATACCTTGACGACAGGCTTGTACTGGGCCCAGCAACGTACCGGGCCACGCTGAGGTAGTGTTGTTTTGCAGAGACTTTCCTACCATTCTTCAGGGTAGATTGTGGCTGATCCCAGGTCAGAGGGGGCGGTTCATTCCACGACGGTAACGTCCAGTTGTTTTGCTTTAGATTGTCTGGCAAATAATTGGCGTTCCAATTGGCACGGTTCTCTTTGTACACTCGATCTGGGGCAAGCTTTACGTTCACATTTTCGGGAACGATCTTGCTTCTGACGTGGACAATCGGAAGATTAGTTTATAAACAGTCCGGATGGATTAAATCCACTTAATACGGGCTTTGATTACGAAATTCGGGTAACGCACCCTAGAAGTTCGGCAAAATCATCTTCGTCCCACTTCGGAACATTGTTTTCGCGAACGTAATTATTGTGGTTCAATAATGGTAGCATCGGTTGTTGTTGTTGTTGCGGTTGCATTATTTTCTCCTGCGCTCTAAGACAGTTGACAGTATAGTTTATGATAATAATTGTTAAAACAACACAAACGTAAAAGCGATAAGTAGTTTACCTGACTTCTAAGGAATCGTCCAAGACATCCTGTGAATAGTTGTATTGCTTAGGCATGGGAGGTGGAAGATTTACTTTATGAAGTACCAGATCTCGATGAGATGCAACTCCAATTTTTTTACTGTTGACTAGACGTGGCGCATTGACTTGAAAGTAGGGATACCTGAGAACAAATACTTTAAAAAAATCTAATCTTACGTATCGTTTAATTAACTAATAATAAACCTCTATTTTGATCAACTTCTAAAAAGTTACGCAGAAAATTCTATATCACTCTAGCAAACATGATGGAATAGAATAAGAATTATTTTTATAACGCGAAGCTTCTAAATGTTTAAGTCCTAGTTACTATACAAATCAACAGTGTACTAAAAATACCTTCTTGACTACAAATACTTCTATACTAAAAATCTGAACATATAAACATGTTTTTTTAATGTATTATAGTTATACTGTTTTCTTGACAGAAAGTGACCTACCTCAGAGACTGTTGAGCCGTTGGTCTTTTAATAGGGTTCCATTGTAACATGTCTTCCATGAGTGCTACTGCCTCCTGGCTAGCGTTTGGTATCAATATGTTCAAAGACGTACGTGTAAAGTTTGGAAACTTAAAATTCATGGCGGCAGCCAACTGGTAACCATCCGGCCAATCGTCCTTCTCAGGCGTACCGATTACGGAGCAAATTTTAAAGATCTCGTCGATCTCGCTTTTACCGGGGAACAGTGGCCGAAAAGTGTATAATTCGGCCATGATGCAACCCACTGCCCAAATATCAATTGGGCTATTGTACGTTGTCGAATGGAGTAACACTTCTGGCGCTCTATACCTGAAATTTATATCTCGGCGTTCATGACAGATCTCCTCTCAACGTTTGTTACCTCAACCACCCTGATCGTTACCATCTCGTCGACACGTAGTCCGTGTAAGGTGGCCTTGACCGAATTTCTCTGGCCAAACCGAAATCGGCTATTTTCACTAATTCCGGTCCCATGCACAGCAAATTTTCCGGTTTCATATCGCGATGAAAGAACCCATGTTTATGCATAAACGCCAACCCTTGCAGCACCTGATAAACTATATTTCGGATTACCGGTTCCGGAAATAATTTGTCCCTATTATGCAACAAAATTTGAAGTTACTAATAATTTCAAGCAACAAAATCAAATTTTATTTTATATAATATAACAAACTCTACCTGTCCTTCATCAATTGATACAAATTTTCTTTCATATATTCAAAAACGAAGTAGAGAACGTCGTTCTCCCGTATGACTTCCTTCAGTTTTACCACATTCGCATGGCTAAGCTTCTTCAGTGATTTGACTTCCCGTAGATTCATAGCCTCTTCCCAAGAATAGTACTTCCTTTTCATTCTTTTTATGGCAACCTTCTCCCCTGTATCGATACGTTCTCCAAGAACGACGGAACCAAATGTTCCGTCGCCTAACTGGTTCAATGTGATGTACCGGTTCATCTTCATTAATGTAGAACGTATTTCGGGATATTTGCGAGTCCTTCAACTTTTCAGCTGGCTGGACGGTCGAGACCCTGTCTGTGCATCATATTAATTCCTGAAATGCACACCCAAGGGGTTTAACAACGATCACTTTTACCACAATGAAAAACAGTTTAATGTATCTGTCTGTTAGCATGAAATAATTGCACTAATTACGTCATTGCCGTTTACAGTAAGATACATATTCGTAATATTAATATAACATGAAAGAACTTAATTAATCATTTTCTTCTCCAAATACAAACTAAATTACTTAATTTTTAATTTATATTTTCGAGATATCAAATTACTTGGAATAAAAATATTTCCAATTAAATTAAAAATTTTGTAAATAATATCAATAAATCCTTAAATAATAAGAATGGAAATAAATGAAATTTGTTTAACGCATGAAATTGGCACTGCAATACATGATGAACCTTTCGTAAATTTTCTCAAGAATAATGGTAAAACTATCTTGACAAGTTCCCCATTTAATTAATGGAAGATTGAACTAATTAATTTCCCCTACTTTCGCGCGACCCTGTTATTTTCGAGCGTATCGACATCTTGATGAGTTACCATTAATATGGAATGCGCGCCGACCTTTCGTAGTCGATTCACAAGTTGTTTGATATCGATTTTGAACGATACTCGAGTTTACCCTCATCCACGACTTATGAACTTTCGTTATTCTGGAAATTGAAATTGATATAATCGTTATAAATACTTGAACGATTTTATATTGCATCAAATCGAAATACTGGTATCTTCGGTTATAAATCAATAAATCACAATCGAAATTATCCTTACGTCTCATTTATCATTCGGACCACTTATGGGTAACATTTATTTATCATTTATTTATCACTTATAATCTACGCGCTGGCGCAACCATTTATCTACCAGGATCATCTCATATCGATGTCTCGCATTCCGATGTCTCGCCTATCTTAATAATTAAACGTTGGAAACAATTCAGTGCTGTAATATCTTATCGGCTATTTTCGTGTCCGAAATTTAAGTAATTATACTATCCGTCAGTTTTAGCAATGTCTATATACAGTCGCGTCAAAGAAATGTCTTTCTTCGCTTTACAAGATTTCAACAGCTTCATGTTCTTGCTACAGGATATGTCTTTCTTTAAAGAAGTTCTTCTAAATTAAGATTGATAAAAAAACTACTTAAAATGTACAACAAGTATCTTGCATTTAAAAAAATCTTGCCGTACTGTTTATAAAACAGTGACTTTGATAGTGTCGTCGACGATTTTTCTAACAAAATAGAAAAATAACATTATAAAATGATAATTAACATAAACCTAGTGTTTAAACTTATTTCCCCATACGTTGTTTTGATTTCTTATATTTTGCAATGTATTTAGAGAAGCAACAAATTCAGCGACTACCCCGAGCGGCTAAAGCTACAGCTACGTCACTAGTGCCAATTATGTTAATACGCTTTTTGTCGCTAGCCGGAAGCGAAGAATGGAAATATCGTCGCACAAAGTTGCCGTTGGCCTTTCATTCGATCTTGATTAATAAACTTGAACTTTGATGACTTTGAAATATAGAAACGATTATAAACGGTTTCGTTCGATTTTAGTATTCCACAGAATGGACGAGCTGTAAAATTCTTACGCAACGACTGTGCAAAAATGCTATTACGTTTCAATCGGTTCAATACATTGTTGCAAAGCGTATGCGCAGAGTTCTGCGAATAAAGTGGATTGTTTGAATTTAAAACGATACCGATTCTGCTGAACGGTTATGTAAACTTCGTCCGTGACTGAAGAATCGATAGAAATGAATTAGAGGTTCACCGTGAAACTTTAATTCTGCCGTTGAGAACGGTAAATGTTGACATACGCCTCGTGAAATATGAAACAGGACGCCACCAATGCCTGCATAGTCTACAAAACCCGTTACGCCGCTTCGATATGCGCGATGATAACTGAATTTCAGTTACCTCCTCGAAACTATGGCACTACTCACGTCGGAATCGATGTACGGATTTCTCTAAAGACACGTGTAGTCTTGCATGCCATTCATATGTATAGCAATTGATCCTTATTAGTGCAAGCCGCCGGCACTAACGCAATCGTTCGAAGTTGAACCGGCTTCGAAAGATAGTTTTCTATACAAAATTTCGTTTCATCTACTGCCCCATGGAACATACCAACAAAACTTGTTCTGATGATATTGAAATCATAACTCCTTCGATTTCTTTTTTTTTATAGAAAAATACCTCAAGGAAGTGAAATAATTACTATATTTTAAGAACACTCTATTTTCGTGTACTTCATCACATGCAAATGGTTCCCGACAGACTTCATTAAGGAATCATTTATTCCGTGACGAACGATCGATTCACGATTCCCTGCTACGATATTCTACGTATAATAAGCTGTACATATACTATATACATAATCGGCGAAACAAATGTTTAAGTATAACAAATTAGAGTGTTTGCAGTTTCGTTTAGTTTCGTTTAGTGTCCATATACATATACAGGGTGTCCCAAAAATGTCTGACAATCTGAAAATAGGAGAAGCTTGAGGTTATTTCGGGAAATTTTTTCCTTTAAACAAATTTTCTCCGAGGCATTCTTAACGAGTTGTTAACGAAAAACATTGACCAATGGGAAACGGTTCTACTGGCGTAAGACGATCGAGCCAACGTGCGGACAAAGCCCAGTTTCGCCATTTCTGGATTGTTAGAAAGGAAGCAAGTACATACAGTATTTTCATTTGAATCGAAGGTAGAACGTGAAGCGATAAAAGTTGCATGTACTATGAACCATGTAGTTGATCTTGGAGATATAAATAGTAAATTATTCCGAGTTCATTCGTGTCTAGAAATCGTGATTTTTATTCTATAAAATAAAAGATCATTTAACACGTTGGGAAAATTGTACGAAATTTAATAAAAGTTATTTCAATTACGTAACTTGATTTTAAATGTAACTACTCTCTTTACATGCACGGCACATGTCATGCACACTATTTATTTCCGGATAATCCAATAGAATAAGGTGTTACAAACTGTTGCTATGTAATAAGACATTGATCGAATGTGGCGTCGATTCCTAAGGAAACCATTAATATGATATTCGATAAATACGCTTCGGTTGGACAGGATCTATTTTAGCTCCCACAATTAACCAAAGATATGATTTATGTAGATCTGTCAGATCGTTTTGATTCAAAATTAGACTCGTTATGTTACAGCAATTTAAAGTAACCCTTTACTCTTTTGTTACGTGCTATTGGTATTAGCGTCATCCGATATGCATCATCGGAGGTTGCCGGTCGGATCTTGCACATCCCGTGCGCGCGCGTGTCATCGATCGACAAATGAATATCGAAAAGATATCACGATCTTGTGAAGATTGCGATCAAACTTTAATTATCAATTGTTAATTAGAATAATTCTTATTAATACAAAGTAGCTATCAGTGTTTCTAGAACTACAGAAGTAGTATTATACCCCTAAGTATTTCTACAACCACAGAATAAACCTAATCTAAGCGGACACAGAACACTGCATAACATTCTGTTACCGAAACCCTTGGCTATTTTTCCCGAATCGACAAATTATATTCTATATTTTTTATCAACCTTTTTTATGTTTGATCACGCCCGTGACGGTTGTATAATTAGCCATTAGAACACCGTTGTTCATTCCATCGAAATTAAAAGTCTTATCGTTAAAAGTAGCAAACTAAAGACGCGACGTTGCCGTTGTTTTGCGATATGTTTGACATTGTGTGACGTAAAGCGATACATCAAAGCTAGTTTCGACCAGGTATATACGATAACCTACTTATGTCCCGAAGGGGTTAACAAATGGGTTTGTCCTAGAAGGTGCAGAAACAGCAGAGTCTGAGATTAGCATTTTCTTACCGCTCGCATGCGGACGATCTTCCTTGACCAGTCTGACATGCGAGAATATAGATTTTCTTAGGGCTCGCAATACCGGAGTAAACGTATCTTGCTGCGAACTATATCGCAGAGAATTCACTAGAATTCTTACAGTTATTTCACATAATGTATAAATGAAAATCCAAAGTTTCATATTCGCCAGACAATCTGTTCGCTTCTAAACAGGCCATTTGTACATAATTGCTGCGTTTAAAAAAATTAAAGATTAGAAATTAACGGGCTTCGAACGAATAAGCTTAACACAGTACTTGATCGATTCTTAACTCTTTTATATTTGAAATAGCTTTCCTTATTCTTATACGAAACTTTGTGTCGTAATTAATTATATTCGATTTGCATTTCTTTAACATCCTCCCGGAATTAAGAACAAATAAAATAAATGTCTCTTGGAATTTGCGTTTAAAGATACTTAATACTAAATTCGTATCATACATACACAAACGGTGTGTGCACCTCGATTAATTCACGTTTCAGTCATGTTGCAACTTGCATGTGCTTGTACGTATATTTGTATAGACAATTGTACTTGGGACCGATGTGACCGAAAAAAAAACGGAAATAATAACATTTAGATAGTTATATAGTTCAATATTACCTTAATAATAAAGGACTAAAGGAGTTTCATCGATTGCGTCCCTTTTCTCTGACTCACTACCTATGCCTTTAACAACGTTGCCTATAATCTTTCCACCCTACAAATCAACCCCTACCATTCGTAACCGTTCCATCAAAATGTCATATTACGTTCGCATAAAGGCGGAACATTTATATTTAATAAAATATAAAACATATTACTGCATTGTATATAATGTTTCAAAATAATTCCTCTTGAAACGCGAATTTTGTGGATTGATTTTTAGATAACAATTATTTTAACTTGCCATCTACAAAATCTCTAGAGAAATAATTAAATGTTCTCATAATCCCATTTCCGGTTCAGTTACAATGCCATCTAATAGTTTTCCAAATTCGGTACAGCCGTGCGCAGAAAATTCTATAGAGAACGCATTTCAAGAAGTCCGACAAAATACGAAAAAAATAAAGTAGAGCTGTAAATGTTCAAATTAGTAGAAACAAAGATTGTATTCAATAAAGATTAGTATAAAACCTTTGGCATAGATTGTTAAAGTGTCTCTACTTTGCAATAGCAGGAATGATAAATGTTTCATGACTTAAACCGACGCTTATGTTTCTCATGTTGCTCCCGAACCGGAAGTGCAACTAATCCGTAAAGACCGCTTGAGGACGAGACAAATTTCGCGAGAAGTGATAATCTCAGTTTTTTAAATTAACTTAAATTCAACTTACAGGAATAATTGTGTCGTAAATCGTCAGCATTTCACGTACGTGCTTGATTACCTTGCTGCGCAACGCTCGCTCGCAAACTGTTAATCGAGCGGCCATACTTTGCTGTGTAGTCATGGTTACCAGTACTAACTGAAACTTGAACTGACGGAAGCTATTCGAACACCAACCCTTATCGTTTTCGTTCTCCATTCGTCGTTGAACAATTTGGATTAGGTCTTATTCAAACAAACGACTAAATCCAGTTCGATACTTGCGCATTTCTGTTCGTCAGTTCAATTGGTATCTTTGGAATCATTTAGAAAAACTTAAGATCAAATAATATAAAAACTATTGTATTATTTAATAATAAATAAATAACGATATTATTTAATAGTATTGTTCTTTCTTATATAAAATAGTGTCACTAATTTTACTTATTGGTCTGGCTATAATCTTTAAAATTCATCAAATATATAATGAAAATACGGCATTGCTCATTGCAAAGTCTACTTTTATGTAACTTATTAAAATACACAATGCTTGTTAATGTTTATTATCAGTTAAAACTAATCTATTTCAACGAAAAATGAATTTTTTCCAAGGTAAAGATCCTAATGAATCGATAACCTGGACATTGAATGATTAATGTCAGAATGTTAGCAAGTGAAAAGTCCATGTAGGTAATATAAATCTTGTAGATAATATACATTTTGTTTCTAGTTCGAAAAACGGAATACATGCCTGTACAATAAATAATATTCTATGCAAATACTTTTAATCAGCTTTAACGTACCTATGCATTTATTTTGAATTAACAGGAAGGGGAAGAGGAATATATAATATATATGTATAGACAATCTATCGCACATATTAACATTTTTTGTAATAACTGGTTTAGTAATATTGGATTGCTATCTCGTATGACATATACGGTATCACAACATAACCTACACATTGTTATCCAAAGTTGAAAACAAGTTGATCCTACTTATGTTGTGCGTGAGGATATACACTGAAATGTTGTTGCTATAAGTATCTTAAAAAAATTGCGAAATGTCGGAAGAAATAAAGAAAGGAAAGAAAAAACAGGCCAAGAAAGAAAAAACAAATCAGAAAGAAGAAAGATCAGAAGAAAATGTGAAGGAAACTCCGAACGAAACTGTCAAATCGTAAGTAATATTGAATTATTATTTTTCTTATTTAACTTGTGTATTTAATTATTTTTTAATATTGTACAAATTTCAAATAATCTGCTTTCCATGATGTTTAATAACTTTTTGTGTTGGAACGTCAATCTGTGTAATCTAGGTTAGCCGAAGTGTAATTAAAGAGGATTATATCAATAAAGTTGTAATAAAAATAATAATTGTTTTACTATAAATGAATTTTTAAAGTACGAATGTTCATGTATCAATATACTTTAATGCTTTTCATTTTATGTTTGTTCTCAATAAGATTTTTATTACACATTAAAACCTGTAAGTTTGCAGAAACATCTGTGTTCTGTTTATGAATAAAATAAAGAACATATTGTTTTTCAGAAAATTTGGACCATCTGTGACATTTCCATATCAAAGGGTATGGTCACGATGTGCTCTAATTCTGGCAGTATTATTCATAGTGTGGTATAATAGCAGACAGGGCAAAGAAGTTCATTTTGCAAAGCAGAAAGAGAGTCTAATAACCCGTACACAATATCTTGAGTGTTCAAATGATTATAAAACAGAATTAAATAAATATCCGGAATGTGCACCAGAAAAATGTGGTAGAGTAGTAACAGATAAGTTAGTATCATCAACAGAGACAGATGTGTTATTAAGGATAGCGACAAGTGGTTTAAATTTAGGTGGCTCTGATGGAGGTGCAAGTATTTTAGACCTCCATACTGGTGCTCTGAGCAAGGGCAAAGCTTTTATTGATATTTATACATTGCCAGAAGCTAAGAAGATATTTAATAGTGCAGATCTTGCAATTTATAAGTATGTTTTTATTGCATGTTAATGAATATGAAATCATTGCTTTTTTTGTATACTAACTAACACTTTCTATCTCCAGAGTAGTAAAAACTAAAATACATCATGCAGTAGCACATCATTTTGGAGTACCTGCTAATAAAATATACTTAACAATGCCTACATTCTTTTCACAAATGACAAATGTATCTGCAAAGACCATACATGATGAATACTGGCACCCACATGTTGATAAGGTACATATGTGAACTAAAAATGGCTAGTTACTTAATAGTATTTTATTTACTCATTCTTTCATTTTTACCAAAGGAAACGTACAAATCATTCTTTTATACTTCTTTGCTTTATTTAAACGACTATGAGAGAGATTTTGAGGGAGGTCGTTTTATATACATAGACAAAGACAATGTTAATACAACAGTGGAACCTCGGAAAGGTAAATAATTGATAATAATAAGATGCACACATATTTAAGGAGGAAAATAATTCTAAAATTCATTTTATAGGCAGAGTGTCAATGTTTACTTCGGGTAGTGAAAATTTACATGCAGTTGAAAAAGTACAGTCTGGAACTCGTTATGCATTAACTGTGTCATTTACATGTGACCCAAGTGCTGCAATTTCTGAACCAAGTTATCCCAAGAGACAAGAAGAATGAATTAGTTTCATGTGTAGGAGGTACACATTCCATTTAATATTGTATAACTGATGTTGAAGATGTACATCTCATTGAATAAAATTTTATTTCTAAGAAATAATTGTGTTTACAAATTTTAATATATAAATATATTGATAAAACATTGGTATATTCTAAAATAATAGAAAAAAACTCAATTTACTTAATGCTCTTTATTTGCTTATTAATATAATACAAGGAAAGATGTAACATATAACAAGTGCAGATTACATATGTTCAATGACAATCAGAATAGCTGGAAAAATTTACAATCTTTAACTTAGTAAACTTATTGTTACTAATGAAAAAAGCTATTATGAACGCTTATGAAAATTATCATTAGTTTCCTCTGTAAAATTTTTTACTAGTTGTACATATTTTTATTGTTTAAAAATGTCATGGATTCCCAGAGATCTAATTATGAAATGTCATTTGTTAATGCAAAATGGAACATATATATATATATATATATATATGTATGTATATATGCCATAGGTCTAAACAATGGTAACTTGTCCACTAGTAACCATTATAAAAATCTATGGACCTTAAAGGTACTTAAATATTTATACTTATAATCCGTTAAATAATTATAGTAATACCCGTTCGTACTACCTGACAAATATTACAAATGAAACAAAAAAGGTACCGCTAAAGTAATCTTGTTGTCATAGAAATTCGGTGTATAAATTAATGCGAGTGATGAATGAACAATGCGAGTGGAAACCTCAAGGGAAAAACATTTGTACAAAAGGAACTTTACACAGAATATCTAAGAGTTATTAAATATTAATAATTAAGTTGTAAGATGAGCTTTATCAATATTATTGTACATTGATACTTTCTACAACTTATCTATACGAAACTGATAAAGATTCGCGAGTTCCTCAACTCTCCGATGTTTTCATATAAGTAGATGTAAGTTTACGTTTCTAGCATCTTTGCTATTTCCTTGCCGTTATCTCCCGTCAACAAGGTTCTGTGGTTTCCAGGCAATTCTTCGATGTGTACCTCTTTGTTACAAATCTATATACATTTAATTAAGAAGATCAGTTTCTATTCATGTTCCCGATTTTATGATTAATGTTTGCCGCGAATTAAAATTTAGTAAATATTTAGACGTAACAATTACCTCTGATAGACCATAATCCTTCTTCAAATGAATAAAATTCTCTTGAATTCGTATTAACGTGATGTCTCCGTTAAATTTACAATGTGGGACATAGTAGTAAGCTGCCTGCAGCTTTTTGTGGAACAACATACCAGCACATATTAATTCTTCCTTGTTCAAGTCTTTGTTATTTATCGTCTCTACCATTTTGTCGAACACTTGGTCATCAGGTGTTTCCTTCAAAATATTATATGCCTGCAGAAATCAAAACCAATAATATAGCATAAATCACAGTAGTTGGCAAAGGTAATATTAATAACTGGTAGCACATAATATAAAGGGACAGAAATACGTTACCTCAATGAAACGGATCTTTTCATTAAACTGTTTAATGAAGAACGACAAAGTTTTCCTGCAATTGTCCTCAATGATGTCTGTTTTTGAGGCACTTGCATGTTTTCCAATTTCAACGCAATGCAATCTAACGAATTCTGGTGATCCGTCTAGTAGCGTTAAGACTACTTTTTCACCAGCAACTTCCAACTGCAGAGCCATTTCGAAGGCGACACAAGCTCCAAATGAATAGCCTACAATATGATATGGTCCCTTTTTCTGGATTTTCTTCATTTCCTGAATATAAAATTCTGCTAGTTTGCCCATGGTTTCCAACGGAGTATCTTGAACGCATTGGAAGCCCCAAGCAGGGCGATTCAATTCACTAGCCACGCCCTTCAGAGGATCGATCAATCCCTCGATAGCGTGAACAAAGAATAAAGGTGTTCCTTTCGAACCCTTCGTTTTCAGTTGAACAATGGATTCCATAGGGATAATATATGTACTATCAGCATGGTATAGGAAGTGCGTTTCTTCATCGTCCCCTTGTGCCTCATCTGCAACGTCAACCGCTCCGCTCTCGAATGATCTCAATTTATCGAACGTCAAGTTACGAATATCCTGTGCGGATAAAACTAGATCGTAGTTTCTTTCTAACGATTGTTTGATTTCTGTTCCCATTAAAGAATCCATTCCAAGATCGGCCAGAGTAACAGTGTAATTAATGCTTTCCAATTTTTTGATACCCAAGATATTGGCAACCGCCTGAACAATGCTGACTTTGTTGCTGGTGTCTTGACTCTTACGTTGATCCGCTACGCACATAGATGCCAGAACAGGATGGGGTTGCTGTAGGAAGACGTCCATGGTTTCTAAACAACTTCCAATACGCTGCGGCATAGTACCACCAATTTCCGTATCGTTACCGCCACCAACAGAGTCTAGAAAAGAGGCCAAACGTAAAGAAATATGTCACAAGCAGGTCTAACTTAATGCAAAAATACCGCAGTACTTTATGTGCCGCTGAGTACAAAGTATAAAAAATGAAAATGAATATACCTAAAATTAATCCCACATCTCCAATAGCTCCCCACTGAATAGCAAGACCAGGAAGACCGCTCGCCTGTCTCTGTTCTATTATTCTCTCCATGGCAGAGTTTGCAAGACCATAATTCGTCTGGCCAATGTTACCCCTGCCACACGAAACGGAGGAAAAGACGACGAAATAGTCTAGCAGAGAACACAACTTCCGTGATACTGCATCCAAACATTTGGTAGCAGAAACTTTGGGTGCCGCGACTTTATCGAAATCTTTCTCGTCGAGGTTCTCGAGCACGTTGTCGACTAGAACAGCCGCCAAATTGAATATACCACCAACGGGGGCGATTTTGCTGCTATCTTCAATGAGCTTCTTTGCTCCGGCCATCGTGGTCGCGTCAGCCGTTGAGATTGAAACATTCACGCCAGATTCGCGCCAACGTCGAACACACAGAGACTGGAAACCATTGCGTATACCAGATCGAGATGTCAATACTAAGTTTTTCGCGCCGCGGTTGATCATCCATTCAGCGAGTTCTGCACCGAATCCACCAAGACCGCCAACCAGTATGTAAGACTTGTTTGGATTCATATATGTGCGTGGAATGGCTGCTACAATTTTTGGTGCTGGGTGCGGTACAACCTTCTCCTTCTCTTCTTCGCGAATTTTCAACACAACTTTTCCTATGTGTTTACCAGTAGCCATAAACCTGAACGACTGTTCAATTTGTTGTTCTGAGAAAACAGTTGCTGGTAACGGACGAACAGCACCATTTTCCATACCTTCTTTTACAAGTCTGACTACTTCCTTTCTCTCGGGACCATCAATTTCACAGATGGCATCCAATAATATTCCGTGGAAAGCGGTGTTCTTCAAGAACAACGACATTCCTAAAGGTGCATCATTGGACAAATCGAATTTTCCAATCTCAAGGAATCGCCCACCCTCTGCGAGACACCTGATACTCGCCTGCAACTTTTCCTCAGCCAACGAATTGAGCACTACATCCACACCACGACCATTTGTCTCGTTTAATATTAATTGCTCGAAACTAGTATCTCGAGAATTGCCAATGTTTCTATCAGTCAATTGCGGGAACATGTCCTTCAAGAACTGTCGCTTTTCAGGCGTACCAACAGTAGTAAACACCTTGCAACCTGCATGTAGAGCTATGGAAATACTAGCCTGACCAACACCACCGCTACCAGCGTGAATGAGGACGCTTTCGCCACGTTTCAGACCTCCGCGAACAAACAAAGCGTAATAACTGGTGGCGTAAGCTACTGGAATTGTTGAAGCTTGTTCCAGAGTCCATTTGCTGGGTACAATCCATGAAAATCCAGAGTCCGCTACTACAGTGGTTGCTAAACCGCGTGCAGGTACCATTGCCATAACTCGTTCACCCTTTGAATTACGTCCAGAGAATTCAAGACCCAATATACAATCTTGATTAGCTAAGTTGCCGGGTAGAGCATCAGGTGGCAACTTTCCAGTGGCTAACATCACATCTCTGAAGTTTAATGGAGCGTAGTAAACATGGAAAAGCTCTGTTCCTACGGATTTCTCCGGCTGGTAATAACTCAAAGGACTTTCAATCCATCGCAAACTACTCAAATCGCCTCTGTACAAAGCGTTGATATATGCATGTTCAACTTGAAGAGACGATGCTCCCGTTTGCTGATCTAAGATTAAGTGACGATAGCTTCCCCAATTTCCTCCTTTCAATACATTGGCCATCAATTGTTTATTCAATTGCTCGGCATAGAATTTGTCTTTGATATTGAACTTTTGTGCTGTTTTGTCTTGGACAAACACATATCGCACGTTAGTACCACCTTCCTCACGGCGAATGCAATTCATAAGTCCAACCATACCTGAATAATGTAAATAATGTTATTACATACAATATTTTGTCAACGATAGTTCACAACTTTGGGCACATGTTACTGTATGTTTTCATACGTACCAAACAGCTCTTCGCCTTGATTAACTACAAGAATTTGTTGCTGCTCCGTTGCAGCTTTCTTCATGGCTGCTTTCAGATTTTCCACCCATTGGAAATTTTTCTCTGTTATTTGGACGATCATCGGTTCTGCCAACTGTTCCGTTTTCTTCAGTAAAATATATGACTTTCCATGGGTAACCTGTTTAGCTACATGTGTCAGATTGGCGGTCTTCAGGCTGTTCAAATTAACCAAACTGGATTCTTCGAGCAGCACGAAGCCTCCTGCCTTCAAACTATTGGTCAGATTTTTCAATGCGGATTCGGCATTTTTGGACAATATATTCGTAGCCACAACAAAATGTAAATCTTGTCCCACGGTTGTGGCATTTACATCCTTGTGGACAACTTTTACATTCTCCACGTTTAAGGTAGCATATTGTTCTGTGTTGGCTGCAACGACCTGGTAGTCAACCTAGAACGAAAATAATTCGTGAGAGATAGTTTAATACTTCCAGCTCAAATATGGATTTTTATGCAATTTAAAAAATTTTATATTTGAATATTTATGCTTATATTTTTGAATTTTTATATTTAATTTTACTTACAGTGACACTGGGTTCGCTGTACAGAATGTCCAATATAGTGTTTACAAAAAGAGCATCTGCAGGACGGTCGTCAGCTACTTCCACAGCTTTCATCTTCAATGCTGCCAAGTTTTCACGAACAATTTGCAATAAGACAGTAAGGGCGTTCACTTTAGCCTTTTCAGGGTCATCCACCGTTGGTTTCGGGTTAACGTAAGGTATGAATGTATATTTTTCATACTTGGGAGGAATTTGAGATTGCTGTCTTCTTGGGGCTAAAGATGCTTTCATCTTTCTGATTTCAACACCGCCAGATTTCACAACATCAATATTCTTGTAACAATGGACTGGAAGAGTCTCGTCTTCTTTCAGATTATTCACTAATTCCATATGGACGACAGGATTAACAGCAACATACTGTATACGAGTTGGTAAATGCAAGGATCTGGTATCTTTTTGTAGGATGGTAATCTGAAGCATGGTATCCATGAATGATATCCAATTGGTCCATAGAAGTTTTCCATTGCCACCGCGATTGCTAGCAGATTTTATACCCTGGAACTTTCCAGTATATTCATATCCTCGCAATCTAAGCTCCTTGTAAACATCTTTGGTATCCAACTCCAACAATTCAGGATCATTTCGTACATCTGGCGTGGGAAGATTCAACAGCATTTTCTCTGTATTCTCCGGTACAGATATCTTCCCAGTTACTACCACGGACCCATTTTCACAGATCTCGAATTCATTGGTTCCCATGAATATATTAATAAAGAATTTAACTGATCCTTCTTTAGGCATGATAGTAGCACGCAAGAGTTTTACGTTTTCAAACACAACTGGCAATTTCTCGAAGTCAACGTTGCGTAATTTTGCGTACGTTCTCCATGCGAGTACCAAGTAACCTGTAGCTGGGAAAAGAACTCTTCCGTCAATCGTATGCCCAGCTATGTAAGCGTCTGATTCCTTGGACAGGTCGAATTCAATCACGCTTTCGCCGGAAAGACCATCGGCCTTACAGAAATCGGCTACCATCCATTCAGTGGAGTGATCCCATTTAATCAGGGAGTTCAGCATTGGTGTTCCACGGCCAACAGGATAACTAATGGGGGGGTACAGTTTAGATATCTTGGGCTGTGCACCAGCCACGTACAATTTTCCTAAGTTTTCGAGCAAAAAGAATAAATTATCCTTGTGGTCACGTTTATGCAAGCCAATGTTGGTCACATTTTTCCCAAGCGACCTGCGTAAAATTGCCTGTAACAAACAGTGCGGTGCAATTTCTATCGCAATTGCATTTTCGGGTACATGAGTCAATCCTTGCTTAAACAGTACAGGCGACAACAAGTTGTTCACGTGGTAAGCTGCCGAACTAAATTGTGCTAGTGGGCTGTCCCAACCTCCATCAGGTATGGACGTAGAGATCCACTTAGAAGAACGCGGTTTGGGATTAGGAATAATCCTTTCCAAAGCCGAGCGCAAATTCTGGCCAGCGGCAGCCATGTATTTGCTGTGGAACGCAACACCACTGCTGTCTACCAATCGTACAAAAATGTCTTCCTTCTTTAATTCTTCCACAAACTTTTTCATAGCAGGAAGTGCTCCGGAAATGGTTGTAGAATCACTAGAGTTGTTACAAGCTGGATACACATCCGGTGGACATCGTTTTTTAGCCTCTTCCCAACTAATTCCTACAGCAGCCATAGCTCCTGCTGGCAATTTTGAATCCAGAATGGACCTTCCTCGCCAGTAGGCAGCCAAAATCGTTTGTTCCGGTGTGAAAGTACCATCAGCGTATGCGCATCCCAGTTCACCGACCGAGTGCCCAATGATACCGTCTGGATGAATGCCCAAGTATGCCAAGAGGTCTACAAGGGCAACTTGAATAGCTGCTATCGATATGAAGCAGTGGACAACATTTTCAACAAAAGATTCGGCTGTTGAATTCAGAATGACGTCCATCAGATCAATCCCTTCGGGTTTCAGAGCATCGGCGCAACGAAGCAAGCTTCGCTTGAATGGTTCAATGCAAAGCAAGTCCTTACCCATGCCTGCCCATTGTGAACCCATACCAGAAAATACAAACCAAACAGGACGTTTTTCTGAACCATTTATTTGATTGGTTTCTTCAGCTCCAGCAGTTCCCAATACGGAATAACCCCGGTAAAGATGACCAGGTATGTTCATCGCGTAAGTATCATGAAGAAGAGCAGTAAACTCATCGTCCTTCTTATATTCTTTGGCTTTGTCTAGAAGAACCTGTACAGCCTCCTCTGTCCGGCCAGATACAGTGATTAGTTTGGGTATTTTACTATCTAAAACTGGAGATAGCTTTGGTTTCGGATTACTACGAAGAAGTACGTGTGCGTTAGCTCCGCCAAAACCGAAGGAATTTACAGCAACTAAACCACCCTTCCATGGCATATTTTTATCTACAACTTGAATGCTACCATCGTGCAGTGCAGGTATATCCTTGTTTGGATTTTTGAAATGAAGATTACCCGGTATCACTCCCGCTTCCATAGCGATTAACATTTTCGCCATAGAACACATTCCACTGGCCGGTTCCGCATGACCTAAATTCGATTTTACTGAACCAATGAGAAGAGGAGTTTTCCTTCCTTTACAGAACAAATTAGCGATAGAGTTGATTTCTTGAGGATCGCCGACCTTTGTGCCAGTTCCGTGTGCTTCCACATACACAACATCTGCTGGATTCACACCAGCTTCCGCGTATACCTCACGCATCATCTTATTTTGCATCTGCCCGTTGGGGAACGTGATTCCCTCAACTTTGTTGCCATCTGTGTTAGTCTTGGAATGTATAACGGTGGCGTAAACTCTTCGTGCGTCCTTCAACTTTTGTAAAAACAAGACACCGATAGTCTCAGATCTGACATAACCCTTTCCATCGGCATCAAATGCTTTGCATGCGCCGTCTGCTGACAACATGCTTAATCTATGAAATTCGAGAGATGACGTGGGCTTCAACAAAAGACTGCACCCAGCTACGATAGCTGCATCACACTCTCCTGCGCGCATCGCGCTAATTGCTTGATGCATACCGTACAATGCCGACGAACAAGCTGTGTCTATCGCGTAACTTGGCCCATTAAAATCAAAAGCGAAAGACACCCTGTTAGGGAACATGGCTCTGCAGCATCCGGTCAAACCGTACCCTGTGAAAATAGATAGTAAAGTAAATATATAATGAAAACAAAATAATTGTTGAATTTGTATGAGGATTGTATGTCAAGTGTAACCATTTAAGGTCAAATTCCGGTAATTTAATGTTTTCTTACAATGACACGTCTAATCGAGATAGTACGACATCACCTGATTCATCATGTACATAATTTAATAAATTATGCACTTTTTTACGCTATAGAAAAAGTTTAGTAGATCGCACCATTAATTGCTTCTGGATCTTTCGTCCACATCTCGTTCGTCTCGGAGGCAGAAACACCGACGAAAACGCCAGTCTTCGAGCCTCTAATCTCTTGTGGATTAATACCAGCATCGACAATGGCCTCGTACGTTGTTTCCAGGAGCAATCGAAGTTGTGGATCCATCAAATGTGCTTGTTTGGCGTGGACACCAAAAAAGGTGGCATCAAAGTGTTTGATATCCTTTAATTTTCCTGTTCTTTTTGGTAAACCATAAATACCGGCTGTCCATCGACGTTCATCGTCGGTGATCATATCAATACCCTCGAATAAATTTGCTTTTAACTCCTCTGGGTTATCAGACTCTGGAAAACGGCCTGAAAAAAATAACGAATGTGTTAGATCTTACGTTCCATGTTCGATTTCTTTCTTCACGCGATCAAAGGAAAGAAATTATTCGTTACCTGAAAAACCGCTGATGACGATGTCATCCTTGAGGAGTTGTGAGTTACCATTCACTGGTTCCCTAGCGATGGGGCTGTTTGCGCTTTCAAATTGGGCCGGCATTTTGACTGGTAAGTTGTTATGACAATTCGTCTAAACAGTCGTGTTTGCAGAATGTATCAGCCGCGGGAGCCTAGTGGACAGTAAGCTGAAAACATTCATATGTATTTGTTACTGTATGGATATTAATAAATCGCTTTGCTGGTATGGCAAGATTGAATTTCTATTTATGCGTGCATTACATGTGAATGTTGCATAGTTAAATATATTTGAAATATTAAACTATTTCAAAAATCTATTTCTCCCAAATTCTGATGATCACCGCGCATGATCATTGCTCTTTCTATAATGAATATCTGAAATAATTTAGTATTTGTCTATATTTGCATCGTTATGGTTAATATCAGATTTTAAATTACGTGCGCGCATAAATTAAAGTCTGAGATTAAGCTTCCCTTAAAATTATATCTAAATACGGAAATAGCATATTCAAATATATTTAACTACGTAACATTTATATGTAATTTTTATTTCAAAAAATGTTTACTTGTTATTCTATATAAGAAAAATATTTATAATCCATTTACTATTTGAAAAATCTATTTTTCGAAATTCTATTTTCTAGCACCAGCCCTGGTGATTGTAATACAATGATTATAGGTTCAAATAAATATTTTTAAAGTTCCTTCTCTATCACGATTTCTGTATCCACATATGCTATACATTCTTAAAACTGGTGGTCTAGTCTCATTATAGAAATGAATAAAGTTTTAAAAGTCACTATAAATTCTCTTTTACACATTATCTTTCATGTTGACATTAACGGATTAAAACGATAAAAAAATAGCATTTTCATAATAAATAAATAAACCACGTAAAGTTTTTTTTCTCAGTTAATTACAATTGCAAATCTTATTTAGATACCGGACGGTGTGTGATGCTTACTGCGGCCATTTAGCCTCCTTAAATGTCTCGGTAATTGTATTAGATTACCGACGGCAACTGCCTCCTCTGCTCGACTGATTGAGCGATTTGAATTGAACCGGCTGTCGTACAAAGTGAATTCGGTTATGATTTTCTTCGATCACGCTACCGTGCGAGAATTTTCCTACCTGACCTGTGCCGCATTAGCGTCAACGTTTTTTACCGATATTTCCCGTGGGCAATAATTATTTTTCAAATAACGTCAAGATGATTATGCAACGCAGCGCATGTATTCCTTACTTTTTTCTTCCTCAAACACATTATTATAAGCCACTAATTTTCATATCACGTTGTAGAAATCAGAACGTGAGAAAAATTTACAAAACAGTAAATGTAATCATTAGGGAATTGGCCAAGTAGGTTAGCAATAACGATCGATTCACGATTCGTAAAAATCTTTGTTCCAAAACAAAACAGTTTCATGCTATCGTTACATTTTCATGTCTTTCCATTACTCTATTAATGTAATATTTTTAATGATTAATATTTCCTAAACGGAATATAGTAAATAAAGCTTAGCGAATAATATTTAATTAATTAATTAGGAATATAATGTTAACTGGTAGTATTGAGATAATTAAAATATCATTTTGAACCAGATTTACCTACCTAACTACATATCTACTTCAAAAGTGTAATGCCAATTCAATTCGGTTAGCGAAACTGATTAATATCACCAGATGTTATGTAATTGACCTAAGATAGCATGTTTATAATTGATCGAAATTAATATGATACTCTTGCTACGGAAAGTGTTCCATTAACGCTGTCAACGGATACCGTTATCAAAAATAAAATAGTCTGCTGAACCTGGAAAAGATACGATTCTAAGTAAACAATTTCGTTCGCATATAAATAAATGAAAAAATGTTTAGATAATAGACACTTAATTAATAAAATTATGTGATGCAGTGAATACAGAATATAGTTTAATAGTTTATAGTTTAGGGCATTTTATCTCTAATTTTTTTCTAATAGTCGTAAACATTGTGATTAAAATAATTTAAGAATCGTTAGTCTCACCCTTCGTATGTCATAATGCCTACAATTTTGCCATTAAACACTATCTATTAACAGTTTCAATTGATTACATGACGAGTATCTATTTTCTGTTGCAGGTAATATTATAGTAAATCTCTGAAATAATAACATTTTTCTGTCCATCACATTGGTAGAATTAAACGTAAAATTTTGATATTTGTTATTTATAAGAGGAAACTGATACAGAAAGGAAATAAATGAGTAAGAATGTAATCAATTAAAAATAAGTAGTTATAAATGTAATATTATTTGATGAATATAAAATAAAATTTTTAATTAGCATTTGATTAAGGTAAGATTTTAATCAGTACGTAATTTTGCATTGTGCACTTCCTCATTGTTCATCTATTACAATCAGTCAATAATTTCCAAACACTGGCGAAATGCTTTCAGATAAAAGACTACTCGTATGGAAAAGTATATGAGACGTCTCGATTAAATGATCAGCGTTTTCGTTGAAACAAATGAATTCTATCAAAAATGAATCAGCATGATTGTTTTCTTTCCATTACTGTCAGAGGTTCAGGCAAAAGGTGTAAACTTGTCTGTAATTCATATAACTTTGTCAAGCACAGTTCAATTTTGTTTACCTTTCAATAACCATTAAGCGATACTTTTAATATGCTGAACACGAAACTCAAAATTGTTTGAGATTATCGGACATTTAACTTTCGACAAAAAATTAAATTTAAAAATTTCAGAATCATTTCTGCTTTATTGTAAAATTTACGTCCAACGATTCTGTAGATTTTTCGAAACATAACATGTTCGAAGAATATGTAAAAAAGCCGTGATGCCGTTTGATGCCAGTCAACAAATTGATAATTTGACTTCTTTTTAAAATCAAATCTAAACGTTCAAAGTAAAGAAAAAATATTATTTCTCTGATTTAAAAAAATTTGTACCATTATTTATTGACTAGTTAACTAGATAGTTAAATCTTTAAATAGGTTAAGATTAATAAGAATCGGTGAGCGAAACAAAAAATTAATGATGAACAATGTAATCAGTAGATCATGTAATCAGTAGATGTAATCAGACATAATCTTTATGTAAAATCAAAACTTTCCATACCATTTATAAAGTATACAAGCCAAATAACTTTTTTCCTAATAATAATATTAGATACTAGCAAACCGGGCGAACTTCGTTTCGCCACCAGATGGTTTCGTTTTTTGTAATATTTCGTTTGGGGATTAAAAGATGAAGAAAAGTTATTTTTTTTGTTTTATAAACCATATTGGTTTGTAGTACATGCTATGTATCAGAGATGGCGCTGTATGTGAAAAATGATTTTCCCTGTTTTCCTGCTTTTCTGTTGAAATTTTTCCAGAATTTTGGTTGCTATAAACCTCACGGAGCCCGAGACCTTTCCAACGAATGCAAAACCGTGGAAATCGGTTCGTGCGTTCTGGAGTTATAGCGTCAGGAGGGAAAACTCGACTTATTTTTATATAATAGATAACAAATATTAAATAATATAATTATGTGATATAATATTTTACTGTTCACAGGCTGTTCAATTTTGAAGTAAAGTCTGGTGACGTAACTACACACACACGTAAGTATTCAGTCTAGTGAAATTAAAATTATAATTTCGTTCTCTTTCTTATCTATACGCAGACCAGGGACATTTGAATTCGATCGTTTTTCAACAATTACGTGTACGTAATATCAAAATAAATGTATGTAAGTGGTTATGAGACCTTCCGTAAAATATAGTAGCGTAAGTATTAATTAATGGCCGTAGTACTTGTGGACTATAACTTTGCTGAACTAAAACCAGATGAAAACACATAGAGAAGAAAAGAAAGTTTTCATAATTCATGTGACATGATTTTTTATTGCAAAATTAATTACTGTCCCTGCTAGTTTCCGTGTTATCGGTTTTTTTTTTTTTAAAAAGGTAACACATGAATCATTTGTACGACTTAAAAATAAAAACGATTCACCTTTGCTTTGTTTCACGATCTAAATGTTCAATTATTGCACTCAAGAACAGACGTCAAACGGAATCTGAATATTAGACAAAAAAATATACCTACTCGTTGAATAATCCGAAGAATTTGCGTTTCTTTCCGAGGTGATACGTATAAATTAAAACGTAATAGAAAACATACGATCCGTGACCGGTTTGACCCAAGGATAGTGAGAAATCGGCCGACTATAATCAATGATACATTGTAACATATACATTAGCATTTATTAATACACGATGCCCAGCTTTTCCTAATCCGTTAACGTCATCGGACAGTTTCAATGGTATCTCTTAATTTGAGGTTTTTTTACAGCGAGAGGAAAGTTCACGGACAGTGGCGCGATCATCATCGCGTGATACTGATAGACACGACTCCTCTCGTGAGATCGTTTAATCGTTGCAAAATTAAAAAATTCGAATCTTAGATGTCGCAACGAGATAACCTTTCATCAACGAATTTATCCACTTGACATTAGTTATTGGAGCAATTGATCGGTAATTACATTAAAAATTTTGTCCGCACGCTTCTCACATTATAATACGTTATTTCAGATGATCGCTCGGTCTCTACCGCGAATCTCGTGTGTTGCGAAACTTTTTTAGCAATGCGACACCTGTTTTTATCATTTTTCGCGATACCTTCTTACACGGCAAAATTAACAAGATCCATTCTGAATGCAGCCGTGACGACGAAACATCTTATATTTCGTCTAAGAAAAGCAAATTAATTTTACGTACATTATTACATACAACAAAACTAAATGCAACATCTACTTATACAAAAACTATCCAAAATATTCAATTAATCTGTTACAACTTTTAAAAAAGTAATAAGATAGAAAATAGATGTCGTTTACGGTTTAATATAATATTTGGCTCTGTGGTTTTTGTTTCGACCATAAGTTAATAGCGCAACGGCCTCGTCGATGATAGTTCTATACCATTCTAATCAGCCGATACAAGATATTGGAGTCCTCACCACGCCATATTGAACACAACAGAATTTGTTTATGTAAATTGAGAAGCGGTGACATAACGTATACGGAAAATGGTGGCCGCAGTAACGTATGTACGAAGACTTTCAGTTTGCATATTCATTACGTAGTTCAAGTAGCACGCGTGAATAATAGCTAAACAATTTTTTACTGACAATGAATGAAATGATCGAAATCGTTATTGCACGTCGCATTGTGCGTGTCTTCTGGTAATTCTATTGATCCAAACATTATAAATCAGATGTAACGATAACACATTCATCTTTAATAATACTAATGTTTTTAACGTTTTCAATTTCACCTGGCCTTTTCTATCATAAATTAATGAAAACTGCATACACATCATATTATATAATCATATACATCATCTAATCTATATTTTACGGTACGTAGTAACAGAAAACGAATTAATTTTTATTTAAATAACGTATGTGGATTCAACACAAATGTATCAATGTATATTATAGAATGGAATGTAAAATATATCTATGAATTGCTACTAAGCACATTCAAAGCGTGTATAATATATTTTAGGAAATGACTAAAAGGCGCATACACATAATAACCTTAAATCTATAAAAAGTTAAGTTTTAGACATAAAGTTTAGTAGCACGTTTACGACTTATTTTTTTATGTAGAAAATGACAGTCTGCAATTAAATTCTTATTCACAGAAAAAGCAGCAAAAGAAATGTTCTTGTATTTTTGCGTAAAATTGTCCCATTAACTTTTAAATAGTTTGTAGATTAGTTCTACTTAAAATAAAATTTTCTATTTTCTTTGAAACTGTTAAACAAATTATTTGTTGTTGAAGAATCAAGATGAATTCACACAATGGAAATAGAAAGGGATGAAAATATTCCATTTCAGATCCCTTCTTTTACAATTACCGGCTACTATAATTCCAAAAATATTTCTAATAAAAATAATTTAAAAAATTCATTTACTCATGTGCACGTTGCTTGTAATTTTTATGAAAAAACTAAAGTGCGTTACTATATTTACTTAAGCAAATTGCTCAAAGTTTAAACTTTCAACGATCGCTTTGACTTTGGCATTGAAGACTTCAGTAATGAATATTAAACGTTTGAGTTAGGAATTAGTACTCAAGAGTACCACGTACAAAGTTTGAATTTTTGTAAGATTATTTCTTTTCCATTCGAGAACTATAGATCTTTCAAAACTTCAATTTTTAGATAACCCGTATGTTAATAAATTCGACAACTTCTGTCAGCTGAATAATGTATCCTCGAACGAATATAGCTACTCTTAAAAATTCTCAAAGAAATGTCTTGATAAGGATAATATTCGCATAATTAGGTAGCATGTACTTGTAAATTCGTATTATCTATTTCTTACAGACCATGAAATATCTAGTATTTAAAATTACATTTTGAACTATTTCTGGTTTCAATACCTTAAATTGAAAGTGGACGTCACATATTATCACGAGAAAAATTATGCTGATCAGTAGCATACTCTTTGGCCCATCATGTTTAAAGTGAGCGTGCCACGAGCGTTCCTCACGATACAGAGGTAAACACGGCTAGCCTTGAAATATAACACGAAGTTTATCTGAAACGACGATTCCGTTAAATCGGTCGATTCCTTGTCGTTCACGCAGTTTCGAAGACGCACGATAAAGGGATCTACTGACACGGAAATACATAGATAAGAAAAATCCTACACCTCTTTTTCCACAATACTTCAACCTTCAAAAGACAGACTGGTTGATATTATACGCACGTGGATTATAATTTCTTTAGTAATTAATGCTTTCCAATGCTAAAGAAGAAAGATTTTTGCTGATTTACCTCATAATTCACATAAATAAGACAGCAAGAATGAGTCGTAGAATTTAAAGAAATGCAAACACAGGTTATACCAACTATATTTGTAGTTTCTCTTAAACATTAATATTCTGATGGAACATTTTAACGTTACAATTTGTTTAATTAATGTGAGTTTAATCGGCAATTAAATTAAGAATAAAATATTAAAATAGGATGCAGCAATCAGGCCTCTAACTTCGATATCAAGTATACGAATTTGTTGATCATTATGCATACAATGGACCTGAATACATTATACTGTGACGAGGCGAGCAAGTGTCGTCGGTTTCCTTCCACTAACACATCCGATTACGCAATTGGCAAGAAAGAAGCCACTTTTCGCACGATCAGTACGTAATAGGCTGCAGAGAAAGTGTGATATCATCTTTTAATCGTAATCCACGTGGCTAACCTTCGTGTAGAAGGTATCAGATTTATCGTCTGCGGTATCGTTTATTTGAGGCCCATGCGTCAAATTATTCCACCGCCCGAAAAAAAATATGGTAAGAGAAAAACGTTAGCCTCAGATCACTGCTCGGTTCACGAGTCAATCACGTGGCGCACAACGGACATGCGCGCTGAACCAAAATCGCAGAGATCGAAGATAATACGAATCGAAATTTTACACATGAGCACATGTAGGTGGAACTACGTGACCAAAATTCCGTAACTCAGAACAAATATAGTAAAATATTAATGATTCCTTAATTTATCCTGTTTGATAAGAGTTTAGACAAATTATTCTTCTTCTTAGAAAGTACCAAAGAATGCTTTTATATTGCATAATGACAAAATTGCTTGTTGAAAGAAATCTAT
Organism: Augochlora pura; assembly: GCF_028453695.1. Lineage (NCBI taxonomy): Eukaryota > Metazoa > Arthropoda > Insecta > Hymenoptera > Halictidae > Augochlora > Augochlora pura. Next base: position 13,898,111 of record NC_135772.1, on the reverse strand, counting down.
TAATAGACTCTGAACAATAATGATTTAATTTTTTTTTTGGAATTATGTAAGTTAATAATATTTTTATTTCAATTTCTATTAATTAATTGCAATTTTATATTGATTTTGATTTATATTCGATTTATTTCACGGATAGGTAACACATGACCAACCTATAGATAGGATGACAAAAATCGTTAACTTAAACGAGGTCTTTCGCTTCAACATTTTCTGAACGGATAAACTACGGTGCGAACTATGCGAACAGTCCTTCAACTTGAAATGTTAATAGAGATTAAACAAGTCTTCACCTTCGCGACGACTGAAGCACCTACGAAGGAATTATTTAACTGTGTGTTCTAGCATGACCAATATTAACCTTATTTAACGAGAAAACTAATATTTTCTGAAAATCAAAAACAAATTGTTACATAATCATTTAAAACATTCTGCAACAACAATATCTAATTATAATATTAACTTTCAAGTGTTTATTTTGATATATTTTTAAAATTTACATAGTACTTGTAAACAATCGTGCCAAGATTTAGTTTGGAAGTTTACTATATCATAATGTAAAAGTCCACAATGATCCAGCAATGACAGTGGTCAATTACCTTCCTTCCTTAAAAGATAATTTACCGACTATGAGTCCGAAGCAGCATAAGTACACTACTGCACTGCTGGTTAGTGAAGATGCAGAGTATGCGACGCAGTAGTAAAAGTTTACACTAGTCAGACGTAAAACGTTTTCCAAGATTACATACTTACAACGTGTAGATGAGAAAAATAAATTTGTAAAGCGAAGTTTACTTCGTGTGACACGTTGATGTTACTAAGGAAGTGCATGTCGTATTCTCATTGTGAGAAAACGGAACAGTTACTCTACCTGGACTACCTGTGCCCGTTATTGCGAACTGAGACTAAATCGCTGATTCGCTTCGTAAGTAACTTTCACACAACCGATTGTTATAAATGACATCGTCTATCTCGTTTTTCAATTCTGATCTCATAGCGTAAAAATTAATCTGGCGTATCAGTAAGAAAACCGCGATTTTTATCAACGCAATACAGCTATTAGAAGTGTCTTTCCGCGAAGTAATCAAACTGCGATAAACGGAATGTTTACAGTGCTAGACACGCAAAACTTCGTAACAGTGAAGAATTCCTATCACTCGACTACATTAAATTTTAACATACCTATGTATGTATCAATTCCGGCAAATAAAAGACTTCCAGCATCAGTTAAACCAACACTACTTAATAATGTGATTATATGATATAGTTGTACTCAAACACACTATGATATTGACTTGTAATATGAGATCATCCGTTACAACGTTCAATGTCGTTCCTAACGGTCGCCGACAACGCGATACGACTTATACCCTTCATGTTTTTTTGTAAGAATTCCTTCATCCGTGATTGTCAAATTTGTATAAATGTAACATATTTTCGAATGACTCACCTCACACGTGGATACAATCCTGGTAAACGATTCAAATTTAGTTTCCTCTTGTCACCGGAAAATCCTGCGTCGACAGTTGTACACAATGAAATTTGTCTACAACGAAAGAGGGTGGATCCAACCGACCGACCTATACTGTCTGCGCTGAAGGAACAATGGAATGTATTTAATTGTTACAGGCTAAGAAAAATGATTTCTCTGTTCGACTGTTTCTAGGCGACGACGTGCCGTTGTTCCCTATTATCAATAACCGGCACAAGCGTCGCGAACACGTCGCAGAGAACTGGCTAGCGTCTACCTCGCCAGCATCTCGTTATTATTGAATTGGACAGACCATGTGGTCTGACATCAGACCATGTGTTGTTGACCAATGGGAAACCGAGTTTCCGGTACGCAGGCGCACTACGAATGGACCGGCGTTCTCGTCTTCTGTCACGAATATTCCGCTTTTTCGTTGAACTGTGCCTACTTCTTCAGCTGACCAAGCTTCTCCGATCGATCAGCCGTGGAATCCGTTGTCGAGATTGATTTGTGAACATGCAGTTGTCACATGTCGACCTTACGCGTTTTTCTTTTTACATAACTTTAGTATTATCAATTACGATAACTACCCGTGGAATAGTTGGTAATAAAACGGGTGTCGCGAGGGATCGATACCCCTGTGCCAGTAACGTAATCTCATATTGCGGGTATGTTTGAGAGATGGTCAAAGTCGTCTCATATTTACTTATGATTTAAGTATCCCGTGTTACCCGAACAATGTTTTATTGAATATTACGTATATTTTTATGAAATATCAGTGCGCGAGATACTAATATGCAAGTTATTGGTGCAGATTATGGTTTCTATTTCATTTACATTGATAGAAGTTATTATTACAATATTCACATAATTATTAATATATATACACTTTTGACGTTGTTATAACAATTGCCTCTATTGCTCCAACTACATCGTTTGAGATTTTGTAAAACTTGGTGTTAGAATTATTTTAATACTACCGGCGTATAAAATAATCTTATAATTATGGTATTGGAAATATACAATATATATTGCGATCGTTTAACGTTTGTAAGAGCCTCATACCAATCTGTCTCGAAATGACGTCTGATGCTCTAATACACAATTGATATCGCTAACATAATTACTAAACAAATTATATTTACAGTCCTACTTAAAAAATGTTCGTGTTATTTATCAAATATAAAACAATGAAATGTTAGTAGATATAAAAATTAAAATCTCTCTATTAGGATCTTATTTACGCAGACAACTCTTCGTTTATTTATAGTAAATCATATATATTTGAATTCCAACAAATTTCAATAAGGAAGAAGAAAAGTAAATACGTATTATGACTACTCGATAAAATAACGTAGAGGTCTTTGCCACTAGTCGTTAGCACAAGCCTGTTGCCTGCGTGTTGTATCACGTGAACCGAAGAAAGAAACATATAACCTGTGTAACTCCAGACTTAACGAGACTTTTGTACTACGATGCGAAGCTAACGGAGGCATCCTACTTGTCTCTTTCACAAAGCCGGGTTCATGAATAAAAACGGGCCGAATCGTAATTGTGCCGGCCCTAACTCGACCTCACATTGTCGAAGATGTTATCTGTTGCTATCTGTCGCTTCCTTTGACTTCATCATATTCCCTTAACCTGTTAACCGGGTCATTTTTTTAAAGTTTATTTCCTTTAAACATAAATTTAACAAAATATCAATTAAAATGATTCGTAGCGATAATGAGTCTTAACAAATACAAACAAAGAGTTTACTCGCATTTTCCTGATACGTACCCGAAAAATATTTATTGTAAATAAAACAATCGTTGCTAAAGTAAAGAATTAACAGTTTTTCTGTCTATTCCATACGTGATTCATTTTGTTTATATGGCGAGCTCATTAAACACAAAAAGCTATTTAATTACTACTGATTTTATACAAAGAAATTTAATGGTCATGTGAAGGAGTTAACGCAATCGTGTAAAATTGATAGTGCTGTGGGATATGAGGCTACTGTTAGAACCGAATTTGAAATATCTTATCGATCCATGTACGGAAGGCCAGACGACTTAATCGCTATGATGAAAAAAGAATATGGAAACAAATATTTTTATTTACTTATAAAGGTTACATCATCAAATTACAATTAAGATAAAACAAGAAATAGAAGAGGGAGTAACTAACTGAACATTTATGTATACATACATATAATGTGCTAAGGGGACAAAAATATTTTCAACTGTGCATTCATATAGTATATTGTCATTATTAAGAATGATAGAAAAGGGATGTAGGAAATATTTCTTCGGAATATTCTTGTGTGTTCATGATCTTTTTAGAATTCAATTGTAGGTAACTTTCCACGTTTCATGAAACTTTAACCGAGTATAAACAATTTTCGCGCGTCATCATGTTTACTCTTACTTATGTATACCAATTGTTTCTTCATTCATTTTTGCATTGACTCCTTTTTAATACAAGATGAAGTGATTAAAAAAGATAACAGGCGATATCACACGATACTTTATTTTTTGCAGTCCAATTGGAAATTATATAAATCATCTATCGATGAAAATCCAACGTAAACGTACCTGTTTAAAATTGGTAATTAGGTAATATGAATTTTAATGGTATATCGGTTTTTTTTAATTTATGCTAATGTTGCTAAAAGTTATGTAAACTTTTTATGTGCGTTGTATAAAGCTCGAAAGAAATAGAATTAATGTTATAAGTAACATGAAAACGGCAAATGAATTTTTTGTTAATGTTATTAACGAATGTATTCATGACTTCTTTCCTTTTCTTTTTTTCTTTTCGTTCGCTTCCTCTAATTGTTGCAATTCTAGTTCTTGCCTGCGTTGTTTTTTGCGATATATTGGCGTTTTTGTGAGCCATGCTGCACAGAGAGGTAAGAACAATGGTCATTATAGATTACATTGCCATCATTAAAATTATGTATTATTGTACACTACCTAAGAAAGCATCTTCTTCTTCTCTATAAACTGGATCCTTTACGCTCAGCGCATTTATTAATTCAACATGAGTTAAAGGATGAGTTCGTAATTGGACCTTTCGTTTTGTGGTCATTACCTATACTTCAATGCAATATTACTAAGAAATGAAAATAAAAATATACTAGACGCAAATATTATCGCTATAATTTTAATACCTCGTTAATTGATGCTAGTACGGTACCAATAGTAAAACCATCGCAAATTTTTGTCATAACGGACGTATCAAATTGTCTATTAATTCCAGAATACTATAAATAAAAAATAAGTATGTATAAATGTTTCTATTAGATGTGGATGTGTAATGTAGTTTTATAAGTAAATGAAGTCTGACTTTGTGCAATAAATCTTTCCACACAAGAGACATGCTCCCATAATCTGGCCTGGGAATATATATGACTTTATCATAAGTTTGATATAAAAGTTTCTGATCTGCATCCCATGGGAAGCTTGTTGTTCCAATGAAAATTACTCTATCTTCATTTGTAATGTTCTTCACTAATTTAGGTAAATCTTTTTTTAATCGTTTTGGATCAGTTTTATCTGTTTTTGGAACTTTTTTAACAAATGGTTTTTCAGCTGTATCCATAAATATTACTGATGGCTGTAATAGACGTGATACCTTCATGTAGAAAGACGAAATGTACATGAAATATAAATAGTTACTTAAAATTATTCATTATAGAAGTAAACATGAAGTAACAACACCTTTGATATTAAATGAACAAGCATGATCAATCCTGATTTTCCAGGATATTTTCCAGCAATATTGGCTGGTGTAATATCAAATAATGTGGCACCAAGTTCTGTACAAATTGCATTAACTAACATCTTTTTACCACTACCATGTGGTCCAGCTAATAACACTGATCTTACTAAAGGTGTAAGTTCTCTAAGAGTACTGTTTCCCAGAGGAAGTATGCAGTATTCCGCTATTAATTGTCTTATGTCTCCTATAGATTTAAACAATTTCAGGATATTAAAGAGCCAAACTAGAGTAAAGAGATATATCCTAAAGTTTTTCAATTTATCATAAGGTACTCAACCAATTGCTGGCAAAGGATCTTTTCCTTCCTCTCTTAAACTATTATTGATGAAAGACTTCTCGCCTTTGAAATCATTAAGTGCAACTTCTGGATGAAGCTTAATAATGCCTTGTGTCAACAATTCTTCAAATAGTGACTCTGTTGTTCTATCAGGAGTTAAATCCTTTTCTTTTCTTTTCTTATTTTTCTTTCCACTACGACGAATTCGTTTCTGTGTTTTTTTTGTACGTTTACCTTTCAACCCTTTATCTCTATCCAATGCATTTTGTAATGCTTCAATATCACCTGTAAGAAATTTTATCTTCTAAGTAGAATGAAAGTGTTGAAATATTGCAATACATATAAAATTATACCTCTTAGAGCTTGATCTACAACAACTCTAACTTCATGTTCAACTTCATCAGTTTTTTCTTTTTCTATCATATTTACATATGGTATTTGCGCAGTATTCATAGATTCATCTTTATTTTTCCACACATCCTGAAATTCTTGGTTAGCGTGTACTAATTGTGCTAAAAAATTAGAAGGAATTAACTTAAAGCTTTGTTCCGTTTCTTCTTCTGATTGTTCAGTTTCACTGTCTTTTTTTGCTTTTGATTTCTTCGATTTTTTTGATTCCTTTGAGGATACTGCTGTAGACTTGCTTATAGTGCTTTCGGTTCCCTAAGTAGAGAACAATGATCAAACAGTTATCTGCATAACAGGACTATTAATTTTACCTGTCTACTAAATATAATTCTAGATCCTCCACTCTCAACAGATGGCAAATCTGGAATTTTTCCAGTTTGTTGAAAATATGTATTTATCCAGTTTCGAATATCTCTTCTAATATTCTCCTCCATTATACCACTCTTTTCTTTTTGGATCTGCTCTTTAGTCTCAGTCAATAAAGTTTCATATAATTTTTGATACTCAATTTGTTTTTCATATCTCTCTTGTTTAATTTTCTCTGCTTGTCTAGCAGTTTCAGTGATTTCTTGACTAGGTTGAAGCATACCTTTGAATATATAATATAAATGAAAGTTTTTCAATTCGTTTAGTTATGTATTTATATACCAATAAATAGTTACCAATAAGTAACATTTCATCCAGACGTCTTTTCCGAACTTTCCTTCTAGTAACATATCCTTTCCACACTTTTTGAATTTTCATTGCAGCTGTTTTTTCAGACAATACGCACAAGATATCCATTTCTGGTTTGACTGTCGATCTCTCTTTCATTTTACGGATTTCTTTCATAAATTGAAATCTTAACCGTCCCTGTCTTGCACGTTCATGAGCCTTAAATGAGAATTATTTAATTTAAAATTGATTAAACAATATCAAATACATGTAATTGTTCGTTGTTAGATCGGCACCTGTATAAGTTTTACAGCTTCCAATTCGCTCATTTGTTTTGGCAATACCATTTCATCTAATGCATCAATAGATCTCAAAGTACTTTCTATAAAATTTCGCTTTTCCTCGATTTCTTTCAAGTGTTCTCTTCGAAAATATCTAGGCAATTGTATTTCAATTTCTTGTGGCGTAATATTTAAATTGATTAGAATGTCATCAAAGTAAGTGTATTCCGATAGATCTATTTCAACTAAATCGTGTTTCAGTTCCAAAATCCTACCAAGACAGGAATCCAGTAACTGTCTTATTAATAATCGTTTTTGTGGCTGCACCACTAGATCGTAGCATGTCTCAAGCTTGTTAGCAATAATAATGTATTTTACGTACAATTCAGAATATATGTTACGAGCTTTTTTACAGTCTCGTTGCGGCTTCGCGTTTTGCAAATTCGTGTCCACTTGAATTAATTCATTTAATGCTGTTTGTGCATCTTTCCAAAGTTTATCATATGTCACGTTGGACATAATTAAAATTTTGATGCAAACAAAATGTTGTGATCTTTGTTACTTGTTTAAGAATGCATCGAATGATAATAAAAGAAGACGAAGTTCCCTTTATATTCGGTATTGTTAGGGATCTTTGGTATCTCAGCAACGGCGAAAAAGCGGAAATACATATGTGTCTGAACAACGGCTGCATGAGTATATAATAGATTTCATGTAACATACTAACAGTAAAATTAATGTAAAACACATCTACTTTAATTATTACTTACAGATATATATGTGTATATACATATTTCTTGTTAAATCACGTGTAAAATAAGAAGTGCTTTTTTTCAAATTTCGAAGTATCAACTATTGGTAATTTTTATTACTACTTCATCATTTGGACTTTAATAACAAGGCGAAATTTTATATATATTATAGTAATGTGTAATTCTAAATCGTGCTTTTACGGTAAAAGAATAAAATAAATGTTCAGTAATTAAATAATTCGATTTCAATTTGCTATAAATTAGTAATTCGTTTTGAGTTAGAATGCGTAGATTTGGTAAATTCTGTTTATAAAAGGTTTATTAACTAGGTGCTTCATAAGAAATATAAACAAAAATTATCTTCACTTCTTAGTATTTTAAATAGCAAGTTACAATAGCCTATATTAACTGGTATATAAATTAGTATTGAAGAAGAAATATCATGTAAAGTAGATTAATAGGGGGAATCTTTCTTGTAGATGTATGTACATAAATATTTGAAAGAAAGTAAATTCAGATCGCGCGTTGATCACAGCATGCGAGAGGGAGTTCAATGCAACCCGGCTATTCTCGTAACATGCTTCGGAGCGTTCCGGTTGCCTGTTTCAAAACGTCATCCTGGGTGATGGTTTATTCGCAAAAATAATTCCTGTAAATAGGATTCACCACATTCTCTGTGGCCAGAGGTTCGTAAAAAGAAAGCATTTGCAGTAATGGCGTCGGCATTGGAGCAGTTTGTAAATAATGTGCAGACGCTTTCGAAACAAGGTACGACAGATGCTCAGACCCTTTGTATTTCTCTCGAACATAACCTCTGATCACAATCCCGAACAATTCTTGGTTAAATTGTTTGTAACTATACAAAATAGAATCTTTAATCATATAAATAAAACAAAAATATATATAGAGTTTGTCCTACATGATGTTACGATTTTCTCTTAACTAATTACTGTTAGATAATAAAAAAAAACAAAATAAATAAGTTGTATTTTTTTAGGAAATTTTCGGGAGCTATGTGAAATAATGATTAAAAATGTAGATGTTTTAATGGAGAATGGACAACACTTAGATAACGTTCTGGAAACGTTAGATCTACAACAACATTCATTAGGTGTTTTGGTAGTGTTGTGTGTAAAATTCACATTACCTAATCCTAATGGTGCGAACACTGCTAATGCTTATAGACCATTATTTAATCAGGTTCAGGAATTTATTGTTGGTTGTAATGGAGAACAAGTTAGATTCGCACCAGATACATGTGAGTCTTCGTTCGTTTTTGTATATAAAAATATCCTAAATTGTTTACAAAAAAATTATTTTATAGATGCAGAACTATGTCATCTTTTCACTGATAAATTAGTTCAATTGCAAATACCATTGCGTGGTATTGACTTATTGTGCCGTGCAATACGTAAAATACAATTATTTGATAGTCAACTGACTTCGATACATGCCGATCTGTGTCAGCTGTGTCTTTTATCAAAATGTTTCAAACCAGCATTAGAATTTCTTGACATAGACATCACTGGTATCGGTCAAGAAGGAGGACAGTTTGATTCGAAATATTTTCTGCTTTATTATTATTATGGTGGAATAATATATACAGTATTGAAGAACTATGACAGAGCACTGTACTTTTTCGAAGTGTGTGTAACAACACCTTCTGTTGCAGTCAGTTTCATTATGTTAGAGGCTTATAAAAAGTATATTCTGGTCTCTCTAATAATGCACGGGAAAGTCCTAAATCTACCTAGGTACACAAGTCAAGTGGTCAATAGGTACATGAAGCCATTAAGTCAACAATATGAAGAATTGGCCACTGCTTATCAAATGAATAGTTGCGAAGAAGTTCAAAAAATTATTACTAAATATCAACAACTTTTTACAAGAGATCACAATATGGGGCTTGTAAAACAAGTACTCAGCTTTTTGTACAAAAAGAATATACAAAGGTTGACAAAAACATTTTTAACGCTTAGTTTAAGTGATGTGGCAAGCAGAGTTCAACTATCAGGGCCTGCTGGTGCAGAAAAGCACATCCTGAACATGGTAAATATATTACCTTTTTAAATGTGTAGAGATTTGTGTATAAATATTAATTAATGAATGATTTGCTTATTACATAGATTGAGGAAGGAGAAATTTTTGCAACAATCAATCAAAAGGATGGAATGGTAGTATTTCATGATGATCCAGAAAAATATAATTCACCACAAATGCTGGCAAAACTAGAAAATTTAATGGCGGCATGTATGGAATTAGATAAGAGAGTACTTGAAATGGAAGAAGAAGTTGTACTCACTCCACAATATGTTCGGAAAACCTGTGGTCAAAATGATCAAGATGATCAAACAGCTGGACCTGTCACAGCAAATGTATCAAATGTGCAAGGTCAATCTAAACATAATACCTATTCCATGTAACATATACACGTCGTTGTGCGTTATCTTTATTAAAAAACAGAAAACAAATGAAAAAATTTTGTTAAAAGTCAAGACACAAATGTTCAGAAGCCTGTTTTGGATGAATATGCAAATCTCTACTTAAAATTTAACGGATTTCTAATATTATTGGGGAAAAAGGTAAAAACACATAAAAAAATGTTGAATGTCCTGTATACAGTTTATACACTCTTCTTAAATCATCAAAATTGAAAGTCAATCAAAAAATTTTAAATGATACATGTCCATAAGCAAATTATCCTCTACCATTACTCAAGTATATCTTATTTTTAAGTCATAATTATTTTTTGTATAAAATATGTTATGCATGAAGAGAAAAACTTAACACTATTTTCTTAAATATTATTTAACATCTAAAACAGGCTTTATAAATAATACAAGAATGCAAAAAATTTATATAATGTAGTTAAAGTATTGTAATACTATAACAATCATAAAAAGTAAGCACGCAATATTCATACAATGGCATTCTCAAAGAATTATATAAGATATAATTCGTTGCCTATAATACAATAGTAAGATATGTACATACAATTATCACAAAAAGGAAAGCAATAGTCACAATTTTAACTATGATTCATGACAAAAAAAATAAATGCTTAATGCACAATTGTGCCAGGTAAGTGAAGTACGCTTTTTATAATAAAATCACAAGTGATTTAATAGTATATAAATTTCATACACAAAATGAATGTCCTATTATAATTGTTTTATCTTAAATTTATTAAAAGGAAAATTAATATAAATGATCTAATTATTAAAAAAAGAGAGATATTTTATAATTTTAATTGCATTTAGTAGTGAGCAATCTGGTATGTATAATAATTTTTTTTGTATAGTTAATGTTAACATCATTTTGTCTTCACGAAATACTAGAAAAATGTCGAGTTGCAGCTCATAGCGTATATTTATTTTTAGTTGTAAGTATTTTTTTTGTATGTAATAATGTAAGAAAAATTTTATGATAGTAATTTTTTTATGTCTGCAAAAACCATTTCAAATATTTCTTCTTTACTTTTTGATCCATCAATGAATGTTATTGTTTTATATAAATCTTTGTCTTTCATTAATTCGTTTTTATGTTTCACATATTCTGGCCATACAACCTGCTCAAAGTATCCAGGAACATCAGGTGGATCATAACGTCTATCCTTCCTTCTTTCCCAACACTGATCTTTGGTTAATGTTAAGAAATATTTCTTATCACATAAGTTTGAAATAACTTTACACGAGAAGAGTAAAAATCCATCCAATATTAAAATCGATTTATCATTTGTCTCAGGAATTGTATTTTCTTCTATTGATGTGATTAACTTTAAAATATCCGATCGCATTTTATCCATATCTAAACTGGTGATTATTTCCCAGTTCATATGATTAAGATTTGGTATAGTTTTATGTCTTGGATCATTAATTGGGAAGAAATAGCTATCTTGACATATAAGAACAGAATTTTTTAATTTCTTGTGAAGTTGATTAACTAAGGTTGTTTTTCCACTGCATGTTGCTCCAGAAATACCGAGTATAATCCACTTTTTTGAAGACATCTTAGCTTCTTTCGTTATTAGTCTTATGTACAGTTATACAGTAATGGGACCCATGAGGTTGATGTAGAAATTTTTCCAATTAGTTGACAATTCACTACTGAGACAGGATCCACCAAGGATTGGAAGCGTAGTAAACTGCTGAGGATGTAAGTCACAGTAAAAAGAATTGTACAGGAGTAGGTCCTTTTACTGCACCGAGTGTTCGCAGGAAAATAGGTTACGCAAGCAGTAGCGTGGTAGAGCTAAAACATGCGCCGGGAATCTCGCGCATTGTGTATATGATGTAATGTCACATATGTTGAGACAATTTTAGAAGTATCATTAAATTTTATTTCTATTGTTACCGTATTTTATATAAAACTTATGAATCATGAAGTTTACGCGATATATTATATGAAAGATATGGTTTAACATGATAGATAGTGAATAAAATTAATCCACCAATGAAACAAAACCCCGAAACTGCAGGTACCATTAAAGCTAATTCTAGAGAACCAAATAATGATCTCAATTTGTCGTCATCAATAAATGGTAAACCAATTACCCATATAGTATAATATAAAAATAATATAATGGTTACTAGCAGTATTACTTTACCTTTTTCACTGTCACTATTAAACATTTCAAGTTATCAATTGAAAGTATATAAAAAATGGTTATATGTGCAATTAGCTATTTCTTCTTGTTCTCTTTCAGAAGAAGATGAGAGACCGTATATATGTGTACTTTTAATTATTTTATATGCAAAATGAAAATTTGTAATTTCTATGATTTATGAAATACAAGATTTATGTTATGTTATTGATCCACATATTCCTGTTCAAACTTTTTGAAATCTTCTTCTGTGAATGCAGTAGTTTCAGGTTCTTTAGATTTTTCTTTCTTTGGAATATACTTCTTCTTTATTGCTCGATCTAAAATCTGTAAGCAATTTATTAGGTAATATAATATAAACTGATTGGAAAAAAATGAAAATGTTTTAAAATACTAGATACCTTCTCAGCAATATTGGTGTCAATGCGATTTGTACTAAGCATTAATAATCTTTCTACATTTTTATCTGTTGGGTCCTTCTCTGATGCTAATTTCTTTTTAGTTTCATAAACAGTTACTTTACTTGATCTTCCCAGAATTGTTCCAAGATCTGAAAACATTAATAATTTTTTTTACTTGTCATATGTATATTTTAAAGTATGATCTCTTTTGTTTAGAGATTTATGTTCATACCAGTTTTATCATTTTTCGATAATACCCTGTGCTTTGATGGTATTAAATCCAAAGTACCTTTGTATTTAGTATGTTTTCGTTTTTTCTTTTCTGTAAAATCAATAAGTGTTACTATTGAACAAAACTGAATAATTTGTGTATATAAAATGCAAACCCTGTTTTAAACTTTTCTCGTAACCGAGCAGTTCAAGCCCTTTACGAACAAGTGAATTTGACATTTTCTATTGTACATTAAATTCGTATGACATGTAAATGTTGTACATAGGAATCATTGTTACAATCTACAATGTGCTACAAAACTCCATTCCATTAATACATACATATTAAATTATTTGTGAAGATGCGAAACTCTGGTTATCTTCGGGTTCCAGCCAACCAAAATGTTTCTCGATTTTATCACATGATGACACTGCAATACCATTGCGAGTATGATAAAGAATTTACGTCGTCAACGACTTTTGCTGAATTTCTGTGCGGTGTCGCTGTCTCTCAGTGATGGGCAATTTGTGCCTTAAACCATATACATATATATACATAACTAGTAACAACTAATTGCGAGTAGCAATGATATTAGCAGTGATGCTTTACCATATTGAGCCATTTCTACCTCACCAAATTTGGATTTAAATTGAAAAAAAAAATTCGTTCAAATTGCATGGAGGTAACTCTATATAACGAAAATGCAGAACAAATTTTTAATGAAAGGGGAGCAAAAATTTGGAAAAATGACACCATTAGGATCGTCACTAGTGATCATAGGAGTGGACCAATGATCAGTAATAGTTCATGGAGGTTCACCCTAACTCGGAGCACTCTATATGAAACAATTTATAAGACATTCGACTACTTCCACCGCTAAACTCGCACTAACTGATTAACCCTGGTTAACGGATCGAGCTGCGGCCTGCAGGTGTGCAGGAATAGAACTAATTATGTATTGTATTCCTATCGAAAGGCAAACACCGAAGCTGCAGGCGTAGTCGACGCAGGCGCATTGCAGTTGAGGAAATTTACAATTCCCTCTATATATATTACTTTATTTCAGTTTGTGATTACATACATATTTAATAGTCAGAAGTAAGAAAAAGTGCTACTGCGAGGAAACCCCTATGTTACAAACTAATGGTCACACGCAGTTACACAGTCACATAACTTATGATTACATACTTATCACTATACTACTATCGTTATTACACAGATTGTAGTTTGTAGTTGTACATAGTTCCTTCGAAAGCAGTACAAGTTGTTAACTGTCAAAATAACTACAAACAATTTGTAGTCTGCAAGTACTTGTTGATCTTTAAAGATTTGATTTATCATTTTCGGAATTTAACAAGAAACTTTTTGAACGTCAAAATGCATGACGCCTACGAACAATCATCAATATTAAATATTTCTGTTCAAATTGAGTCCATGGCTGCATATGGTGTGTAAACTTTAACCTCCATAATAAAAGTTTTTTATTTATTTATACAATATAATTTATACAGTAATATAAATTATAAGTGCGATTCTTTGTACAATTGTGTTTACGTAAAAATGGGAGAAATTTATAATTTACATTATTAACTTGAAACCAATGATTTAATGTTGGAATAACGTGAAAAATATTGGTATGTTTCAGATGACAATTTATTAATTGGTACAAGAGAAGGTCATCTTCTTATGTATAATGTTCCTTCTGTGATAGATGATAGTCATAAATTAGAATTATTGCGACATAGTAAGAATTTTAATAAAAAACGTATTACACAGATCGATGTTGTACCAGAATATAATTTATTATTAATCTTAACAGGTAATTGTATATTTACTTTTTATATTATAAACGTTTAAGAAATTGTTATATCGCTTCTGAGATTTGAAGAATTGAATGCAAGCCTTTTACTTTCTGAATTACTTTCCCAATGTTTTATAAGCATAATGATACACTATGGTAATATCAACAGGGATATAGGGCACCATCTAAATTCAGTTTGGAGCTCTTTTTTCCAAATTTTTAAACTTTTCAACCAATTTAATAAAAATAATAGTATATATAATAGTATAGTACAGGTTCGAATGCTTGTAAAGTATTGGAAAAATAATTCCAAAACAACGTCCAAACGTCTCAAAATAGCAATAACTATATATTGTTTTTGTTTATAGATAACATTCTTTGCATACACGATTTAAATTCTCCAAATTTTCAACAAGTTTGTCAGTTACAAAAAACTCGTGGTGCTACATTATTTACCTTAGATGTCCAAACTAAACAAAGTTTAACTGGTGAAAAAAATACATTTGTACGCTTATGTGTTGCTGTAAAACGCAAGTTGCAGTTATATTATTGGAAACTAAAGAAATTTGAGGAATTCAAAGATTTTGAATTAACTGTGCCTGATATACCACGTGAATTGTCCTGGTATGTATTACTTTTATTACCCTCGTGCCATATAATGTCTTTACTAATTGCAGCATAGTAAAATATGCAATGATCATAATACAGGTGTGGGGATTCATTGATTTTGGGTTTCCGTGGTTTGTCGTACACAATATTAGACTTAAATGGAAAAGCCAAAGAGTTATTTCCAACTGGGAAGTCACCTGAACCAAGTGTTACAAAATTATCTGATAATTCGTTTCTATTAGGAAAAGATTCTCAATCATTTATAATGAATACAAAGGGTGATTTGATTCAACATAATTCAGTCAAGTGGTCAGATACACCAAGTGCAATAGGTATATAAAGTTATATGATTATTGTAATTTATTATTTGAAAAATATACATTTTAGTATTACATAACTTAAATTATTTTAGCTTGGGATGATCCTTATCTACTTGGAATTGTGCATGACAAATTAGAAGTGTATACTACAGAGGATTGCATACACATTCAAACAATAAAGGACTTGAATAAAGCAAGACTCATATATAGATGCAAGCAAGGAAAGGTTTTTGTAGCATCTATTAGTCATATTTGGTGTGTTAGTGCAATTGATGTGACACTTCAAATTAGAACACTACTTGAACAGAAGCAATTTCAGCTGGCACTGAAATTGACTGTATGTAAACAGTATTTTTTATTACTTAATTTCAAGCTTGTTAATTGTTTATAATAGAAAAATTAATTGCTATTCCAGAGTTTATCAGATATAACCGAAGAAGAAAAAATTAAACAAACATACAAGATACAAACTTTGTATGCACATCATCTTTTTGCCAGCAAAAAATTTCAAGAAGCAATGGATTTGTTTTTAAAGTTAGGAACTGATCCGTATGAAGTAATCATATTATTCCCTGACTTAGTTATTTCTACTAGCAATAATTCTGAACTCAATGAACCAACTCCAAGTTTGCCTAAACTAGAAGATCATGATTTAGAAAAAGGATTGCGTGCATTGATAGTATTCCTAACAAACGTTAGAGATAAATTAATGGATGATACAGAATCAAAAGATAAGGATAACAGCAAAGAAAAATCTTTGATTAAAGGAGAAAAAAACATGACCGCAGTAGCTACAGAACAGCTTTTAAAAATTATAGACACAACTCTTCTGAAGTGTTATTTACAGACTACTGATGCTTTAGTGGCACCACTGCTTAGATTAAATCATTGTCATTTGGCGGAGGCTGAGAGAACATTGCTAATACATCAAAAGTATCCCGAGCTTATTATACTGTACCAAACAAAAGGACAACATAAAAAAGCATTAGAACTTCTCGAAAAACATTCAAAAGAAAATGATTCTAGTCTTAAAGGAACTGAAAGAACAATTCAATACTTACAGCACTTAGGCAAAGATCATATGGACCTGATATTAAAATTTGCTGGTTGGGTTTTAAATGAAAATCCAGAGCAAGGACTTCGAATATTTATGGAAGATATACAGGTAGTACTTGAAATGGGCCAGAGTTATATCATTTTTTACAAATAATAATATTTATTCATTTCAGCAAGTGGAGCAATTACCAAGACCAAAAGTATTAGATTATCTCCTCCGTTGTCACAAGGATTTGGTTGTAACATATTTAGAACATGTAGTGCATTTTTGGGAGGATACCAATCCAGTATACCATAACGTTTTAATACATCAGTATAAAGAAAAATGTTTATCATCTATGGAAGATAGCGAAACACCACGTGAGAAAGAAGCAGTACAGCATATTAGACAAAAATTACAGCAGTTTTTGGAGAAATCAGCGCATTACACCCCGGAAACGATATTAGTACATTTTCCTTTTAATAATTTATTTGAGGAACGTGCAATCATTCTTGGACGACTCGGACGTCACCAACAAGTTATATCAATATATGTTAATCTTTTGAATGATATACAGAAAGCCATTGAGTATTGTCATAATGTATATACTAAATATCAAAGTAAGTATAAAACTGTGTATCGTGAATGCTCACTCGTAACTTTCTGTAACTGTTCCCTTGTTTCTTCAAAATCAAGATAATATAGAGAAACAGAAACAATCTGACGGCGCAGATGAGGTTTATTTGATGCTCATACAACAGTTATTAAAACCTGATGATAAAGGTGTTTTGATGACAGGTAAAAATTTGGATGAGAGGTACCACTGTCATTTTATAATAATAAAAATATCATATGTTTAATTATAATCTGATAGGTTGTAAACCAGAGCTTCAACGAACAATGCAACCTGATTTGGAAATGGCGTTACAGTTACTCGAAAAACATGCATCAAAAATAAATCCGTTGAAAGCATTGGATGTCCTGCCAAATACCGTTCCTATAGGTAGAATAAAATGTTTCTTAGAAGTCAGTTTGCAGGAGAAATTGAATGCCAGGAGGAAAATGCAAATGATGAAAGGATTACTTTATGCAGAACATTTGCAAGTACAAGAGCAACGCATGCATTACGAATCACAGAGTGTTCTCATGACAGAGTTTAATATATGTCCAGTGTGTAAAAAGAGATTTAGCAACCAGAGGTTTGTATTTGCACGTTTCTATCAATTTCTTTTACTGTGCATTTAACAGATACATGTATAATAATATAATTTATTTTGTAGTGCATTTGCCAGATTTCCAAATGGCGACATTGTACATTACTCGTGTCAAGATCGTAAAGGATAAAAAAATAAATAAATTGAACACATTTATACTAAGCGATGTAAAATGTATACTGCAATGTATATCTGCAGATATCATGTATATAGCTGTACACATTCTCCATTGCCTTCCTTTCACTATGATCTAGGTTTAAGATTACTTTTAATTGTATAATACACTTAACATATAATTCATCATTTCTTTTTCTTCAGACAAAAGTCGATAAAGATGCTAAAAGGAAATATTGCAGTGTTACAAACAATATTTTATTTTATATTATACATGTATATATTATACATATATCTTTTTTTATTTTCTTCTTTACAAACTTTATTTTATACAATGTATAATTATAGGGGTCACATTTACAATTAAATCATGATAAGAAAAGATAAAAATAAATGGTT
This sequence comes from Augochlora pura, assembly GCF_028453695.1. Classification (NCBI taxonomy): domain Eukaryota; kingdom Metazoa; phylum Arthropoda; class Insecta; order Hymenoptera; family Halictidae; genus Augochlora; species Augochlora pura. The sequence goes on along the minus strand of NC_135772.1, from coordinate 13,879,798 downwards.
TTTGAATTAAAATTGTCATGCTTAATGACAGTTGACACTAGGACAAGAAAGAAAGATGCAATTAGCTTCGGTACATGCACTTTTCGATGATTTTTTATAATTAATGAAACTCTCCAATTGTTTTCATTCTTGAATGCGTGACACATTTTTTTTATGTAACTTATTACTTCTTAAGTTTTCGCGGTACATAACACATAACGGGGAGGTTGGGGCGTGCCCGGTCCAGAATATGGGTAAACGGGACTAGTGATGTCATACGCTATCTTGTATTCCTACGCCGACTGTTATAACGCAAGTACAGTCTAATGCGAATGTAGTATAAACGATGTATTTAAGTAATACTATTGATTTTTATTGTGTTAATTACTTTGATTTACCTATTCAGCTCACTTTAATATTATTAAACTGTTTTTTTGTATACGTATAATTATACATTTGAAATCATTCTAAAACAACCGCTACTTATTTCTAAAAAGACGAAGTGTGTGCCTTGCTTATAACAATGAAGTACAATTTCTATTGTAGGTTTAGTTAATACTACAGTCTTTGTTAAAGTATTTTAATATGCTGAAGGTATGCCTATATGTATAAACGAAAGTAAACTAAAAAATCAAACGATCAATTTATTAGTCGATAAACATTAAAAATATTATTGTTTAGCCTTAGATTATGGAATATCCAATTTTAAATATCATATTTCAATTTTAAGATAGATTATATATTTGGACAGTGTCTTGCAGAATAAATGAATGTATACAGAAACTCTTCTTGTGACATAGTTCGTTGATCACAGTGTTCTTTTTTTAATGCTACTGTTCTCATTACTGTATACTTTAAATATTTAATTTTCTCATATCAGGTAATTCAATCATTCGGAAAACCATTCATTGTCTTTGCATTTTATTACAAATACACTATAGAATATATAACCAGTATATAAATAACTTAAGCAACGTTTAACAATTTATTCATATTATAAACAATCGTAAATACCTTGAACTTATTGGTATCTTTATTGATACATAAAACGAAATATTGTAGTTTGAAGTTTATTAATGATTATGTAGATTTACATAATGCTCAGGAGTTTAATAATTATTCACGAAGTGTGGAAATATTTTTTTTAAATAATATCGCTTCAAATTTCATCCGGCCGTAGATGTTGCAGCACTCGCAGGTTGTACGATGTATGTACATATGTACATATGTAGTATTCGTAATGTCACGCGTGGTTCCCATTGGTGGGTGAAGACTGGGACTAGCTACGCTGGCGTAGGTCGACGCCGTATGCGCTCAGTCGGTTGCGCGCCGGTTGGCTGTGTGGATGGGTTTGTGTGGATCGTTAATCGGTGGTTTTTGGTGTACTTCGACAGGTTTTTATGCGAGTATTCGGATAAAACGGTGTCGCGGACTATCCTTACGACAAGGTAAGTGAAGAGTTTTGTTTGGTTTCATTCCGAAAACGCGACCGTTTTCGTATTTCACGAGCGGTTGTCTCGTGACGGCTAACACTCCGGAGATAAAAATGGCGTGTGCCGCCTTTAGCTTCCCCGATTTCTCTTCGTTTTAATTCTTCGTCAAACGTGTCTCAACTTACGACTGTGACATCGTTCGAACGTTGTTCATATCTCAATGAATTGACGACGCCGTTCGTTATTTACTAGCAATCGTTTTCGTCGAAACAATTGCTGCTTAAGAATGCGGCATCGATTCTAGCGATGAACCTGCCCATTCTACAATCAAATGAAACGTTCTTTTCATGTACAGTCTTGCTGACACGGTCACTCCTTACATTTTTTGCCTGATCACGTCATCTACTTTACATCGGATAGGTACACATCCCATTTTATTGTTCTCATTTTCATCCCGAAATAAGATCGCGATACCATTCGTACGCGTACGTTTGTAGCGCCTTAATTTCCGCTCTACACGGTGTTCCATGAATGGTTTTGTTCACCTGTCAAGACGCCCTATATGTTGCTGACCTAATTTCGCATCCCATTGAAAATCCGTTGAGTATTGTGACAATGTCGACCCCAGTCGGCACGATGGACATTTCTTTCTTTGTTGACCTGAAAATTTGACACAAATATTAAACAGTATGGTGTAAAAGTATTCCGAAGTGCGTCGGCACTATCAAACGAATTACCATCACCATCGTTCAATTGATAACCGTATCATACCTCATCACACTCTTTCCACGTCAATAATTCTGTACGTGGAAGTGTTATTACAACAGATAATGTAATCGCCTGCGTGTCGTTTATATTGATAAACGCGGTATTTAATTCTGATTTCTCGATCACCACGACTGAAATTAGTCGTTAGGTGCATCGGTTTTTTTAGACGGTCGGGATATGTCACCGGAAGATGCGTGTCTCTACAAAAATATCTGTGCTACAGAGCCGTACGATAAACATTATATTTATCCGCCGCTAACACTTATGATACCAACATCATCGCGCAAGTTCGTTGTCTAATTGTCGACGCTGTTATAAGTTGACATAGCTCGTTCGGCACTACTGGTTTCGTCACGGCGCTGAATTTGTGGCTGAGTCACTACTAAAAATCTTTAAATTGTTCTCGATGTGTCAGAAATGTGTATATCGAACTCTGTAACTAAGAAACCGTTATTCCACTAATCCCCGAGAAAGAGTGTATGTACATTCATGTACATACATATATGTAGTTACATTATCTGACAATGTAACTAAATGTTGAAACGAAGTTTGAATGATCACACACTCGACATTATAGTAAAAAAGCAACTGAAGTGGGAATCAATTAATACAGATTTCTTCGATCAAGCTATTTCCTTCGTTCCTCGTAGTGTTGTGTTTACAGTTACGTCACCGTTGCCGGGCTTGGGCGTGTGCGCGTCTTCTTCAGCATAAATTAATAAATTAGTGTCGCACCAATCATCATTTCCGGATCGCGGTTTCGACGACGACATCTGACCTGTCCATCGCACCGGAACTACTTCCGGACGTTAACCTACGAGGCCTGGGTTACGTACGACCCTGTACTTTGAACTGACCCCAAAAAAGTGATGCCTTCTCCCTAATTTTTTTTCCGGGACAAAGTATTCTAATAATACCAATTTGTCAATATACATATGTATGTACTAATATCTAAGAAATATTTTCATATTTTACATCTATTTCAGTGTTTCTCTTTCGTTGCAAGTGAGTAAAAAGACCACGGAAAGATCGATTAGACTATGAACATATTTCGAATATTAACAAAGATAACGTTACGAGCGAAACGAAATTTACAGATAACTTTTTATGAAGAGAATGTTTCGTTTGATCTTCAGTAAAGGGAAAATGTTTAAATTGTGGGCGTGGTAATATTTTCAAAACTCATGTCCATCACTTCAATGAAAAGATGTTCGATTTTTGTAATCTGGCAAAATGAAACAATCCCTAAGGGATATATTATATAAGTAGGATTTGTTAATTATATGTGTAATTAGAAACAAAAATAATTTTACTTATAACTTTTTGTAATATTGTCTGAATATTTATTAATATGAAAATCGAAATCATAAAACCGTTGCCTTAATCTTTGATAACTAATCTTTAATACTTAATATATGTTTTCGGGCGTGGAAGCATTATTCTTTCACGAGGAAAGCAATTTATTAATTGTATCCACTTACTCTATACTAGGAAATGATAAACAGTTCCCAGGGAATCCCACAAGTACTCCCGTCTAAAAATATCCGCGGGACGTTTTTAATTCTTCTGCTCTGATTACCTTGACTGCACCTTTATGCAGTACAGGGAAACGGTATTACAAAATAAAAAAATTTATATCCGCGGGAACGTACGTGGACATTGAACTATATTTAAAAATTTTCCAACTTGTATTATTATTTATTTATCTTTATTCAAATGTGTTCTATTACCATTTTTACATTAGAACACAATGAAACTATCATACGATTTTAAAAGATCATTAAACTCGTAAAACACAAATTGGCACGAAATTTTTTAACGACAATGTGTGCACAAGTGTACAACATGTTGTTCTTAGAAATGATATAGGTTCGTAAAATCTCAGTTGGCACAGAATCTATGGTTGAATGATAATTTTTCGGGACATTTGTGTTTGTTTTCTCCTCGGTCGCTGTTCATCACTTGAATTTCGTGAAATTGTAACTGCTGAAAATCACTGTTCATTTGCGTAATATGCGTACAACTTCCGGAACCCTGACTTTCCTTTTTTACCATCCGTAATCGTTTCTCGAGACGCATCATGATCAGTCACGTTCTAGTTTATCGTTACATATCCAGCACACAACTATGTAATCAATGAACGCTAATCTAGTCATGTTAAACGGACACCAACGAAGCCAGTGTTCTTCAGACCGGAAATGTAAACGATGATCCAAACTATTCTATTCTTTTTGAAACTGCGTCACCAAAGTTGAGCATATTTTATTTGAAATAAAATAACAAATATACATTCAAAATTATGGATTATTTCATATTTAAAATAATGGATTGTTTCAAATACTCTATTATTTATTGCTCTATTATTATTACTTCGTTCATGTAAACTATTTCAAAATTTTCTATTTCAAATACTTGGCGTAAATAGAATAACAAATATTTTGAAATAACATGTTGAACTGATTTAATTAATAATAATGAATCGTGGATATATAATTACAGTAGAAACTATTACCTAATACCTCTTTACAATGTAATTTGAATTCAACACTGTTTAGTGTACAAACCAATGAAGATGTAATCTAGCAATTCAATTAAGTAAGTGTTCTGTTATCTGAATAGTTTTGTTTTCTCGATTAGGCTGGACAATCGAGGCGCTTCTGCGAACTCAATTTATTTTTATAACAACAATAATTTTTTATTTTATTGGTATAATATTTTAGGCAACAAATCTTATTAGGGTTTTTGCATAATTTTGTGTAACTAGAGACATTTTTTGCTCGATTGAAGAATCCATTTAAATGAATATGAAAATGTGTGGCCGTGTTGTTTTGTGAACTTTCCGTGTCTACAAAACTGGCTGCCATAATATCTCGAGATCTACTTGGCCGACTGACTTTAAACTTGACCATTCGCTATTGTTACAATTAAGATATCTTTCTACTTCAAGTCATACGCAACGAAAAAAAATCGATATTTAAATTTTAACTACAAACGATATCTTGTTACGTATAGCATTTTAGGTAATTTTCTTCATATCAAAAATTATAAAATGATCGCTATGATGTTTTCGGAATGCGTTTATGGGTTTGCATCGACCCGATTTATGTATTAATTTTTGTAGAATATACTTCACGTATTCAAAGGTAAACATGTGAACGTTTTTAACTCGAGCGATTAAATTTTCTTTGGGTGATGTCGCAAAACCATTTTTTTATTTAATGATGCTAACTTTTCACCTTATAGTGGAACAGGATAAATAAAATTGAAAAGTCACATTTGGCATACTTTCGCATGGACATTAACAATTTCACATCGGGCACAGGGATGTTTAGAAGATCGACCTTTCAAGGATTTTTCAAACATTATGTTTACATTCTGTTTACAGCCATACGAATAACGGTTATTGTTTGTTTGTATTAGTCGAATTATAAACAGACATTTCCGCTAATCAAAAAATGGTGGATATTTATACTGTTATAACTTCGTAAAAAGCAGTTGTACAAAAACAAATGAGGGTTGATTTTAAAGCTTAAGAAAAATTTTAAGAGTTCGAACGTTTTCAAAATCGTTGGAAATTTTTCGTCACAGCTGCGTCTATCATAGATTTGAAGATTGAAACCTTCTCTTTACAACGGCCCCTTAACGCTTGGAGCATGACTTTTTTAGTCGTTTTATGAGAAAGAAACAAGGAACAAGTACGGTCATGTAAAGTCCTTGTTATAGTCCTCCATATTACTGTAAAGTAGGCTTCTATTTAAAAGAAGTAACTTCTATTCAAAAGTTAATAAATTGACTAAAAAGATTGTACGCCGAAATTTACGGGGTTGTTGAAAAGGGGAAACATTAATCTTGACGTCTATATCAGGACCGGTAGCAAAAGAATTTTTCAATGTATTTATAGACATTTCGATCGGTAACATTTTCAAAGTAGAGCGTGCTTCCTATTAGCTGCATTATGCAAATACATACATGTTAGAGGAGTTGAATAATGCAGAACAAAATTAAAAGCTTCAAACTCCAATATGAGTCCGAGTTCGTTGTTGTTAGACACTTATTTACGAAATTGTAATAGTTCGAATATCAATAAGTTGTCGAAGATCAAAAATTTAGTTTAGCACTTTCTAAAGCCGCTGTAAGCAACTTTTCGAGTTACTGGTTCCAAAAATAATCGCGCGAGTGCATTTTAGTTACGCGTTGCGTGCGTATTCGCTTCACCGAGTGTCGACGGTTCGTATTTCCGATCTCTACTTTGCACGGTGTGTTGGCGTTACGCGAATTTTAGGGAAATCGTCTCGTAACCGGGAATAGGGTCGGAATGACAAACGGGCGAACCCGTTGTCCGCGTAAATGACGGAGGTGACCAAGTCGGCCGGCGGCAGATTAACGTTAAATGCGGACGTGACGTAGGTACAAGTACGGCGGCAACTAGTCGTTGCTCTATGCACAAACTGTCGTGTCACCTCTATACCCACGATCGACCTTTTTTTTCTCGGCCTTCGTATCCCGGCCTCCATCTGTTTATCGCTTCAGTCACCATCATTGTTACATTTTACAACACAACTATTGACTTTTGTTCGCGATCTACAGTTGCCAGTATTAACGTCGGGACTGCGGGGTTAGGATCTATTTTTTGACAATTGATTGAAATTTTTACATGTTTCATTAAGGTTATGTCAAGTTTATGTTCATTAAGGTTTATAGAAAAACTAGCGTGTCAAGAAGGAGTACCTCATGAGATGTCTCGAAAAATTGATAAATAAAATTACAAATGATACTAAACATGCTCAGTTATATTATTGTTGAGAAGTAAAGATTAATATTATGTTGAAATAATACGATGTTATGTTTATTTCTTTGTTCGCACAAGAATGGTATACGAAAGTCACGTTGACTTATACGGAAATAAATTCTATTTAAAAGTCACATTAGTATTCTAGATATATAGCTAGAAGATAATATAAATGCGTATATATAAATTGATAATTATATAGTTTAATTATATAATTATTTAAATTAATTGATAAGAGAAAATTGTTTATTCGTTTCCAATCTGAAATAAATAGTTGACGTTTTTGTAAAATTAGCAATATGACGCTTGAATCGTCCCTTCTTGTATCTGCCTCTTTTGTTCCATTATGGTTCGAATTTCAACGATATTTCCAAAAATTTTATAATTAGTTAAACGCAACAGATACACATTGCGTTATTGTTTAATCGCCGCGTATCGACGGTGACTCAGAAAATTCGGTAATCTCGTATCTTCCGCTCCATCGAAAATAAAACGAAAGTTGAAGAGCACCACGCCCATCTCCCAGCAGTTCTGTTTTCGCCGCAATGTTGCAATTACACGCATCGAAGGAGAACGAGTTTGACGGTCACCGGTGACCGGCGCCGACAAATTTACCACTGCAAGCCTGGCGTCCACGATCCGCGTGCAGATGCAATATTTAACCTTCAATTGATCTGGAAGACGCATCTTCCGAGACGGTGTTTTCACTGATGCTTGATAACTGTCCAAAGGTTGACTAGAAATTATTATTAGTTGCTTCCGAAATTCCTTGGCGCTGGCAAATGCTTGCTCCGCTATTCGCCGGCGATGACTTGGCGCGACGCTCGGCCGTAAGGTCAAAAACCTGGAACTTGCAGGGATTCGTAGGCAGTAGATTGAATCCACCGCAAAAACCGATCCAATCGATAAACGGACTGTTTTGCCGGTCGCATAATCTTCTGTCTGTTTGAACCGAGTCGACTCCCTCTAATATTCTGTGATCCACAGTGGAGCGTTTATTCGATTTCGCTGACCGAAAGTCGATTTTGTCAAACTTGTCGTAGGTCGATATGAGTTGTTCAGTAAAATATACAAGCAGTTAGGAAACTATAAATCGCAAATTACAGAGATCTGCACATTTATATTCTTGCCTTCCATCACGGTACTTATAAATTTTTATTTTGCTTTATAGTTTGAGAATAGATAACTATGTGTATTTGTAAAAAGATGTAATTATGTTTGCATTAATTTCAGTGTGGTAAAAGCGATTTAAACATAGTAACTTCTCCATTCATTTTAAATTCGATATTCTTTTTATTGGTGGTAATTTGGCCAGCGAAATCGGACAAATACATCACTGTGTGATCGGGGGATTTCTGGTCGCAATCTTCTGCTGCGGACCAATCGTATGATGTCGGTTCTCGCGGTCCGTAGATTCGATCCAAATTGGTTTCAACAGTTGACGTCCGCTTTTCGATAAAAGCCACTGCTCCAATTTAATTTTATTCAATTTACAGTTCTTATAATCATGTTGTACAATTTTCATGTTGCATAAAATTCCTCAGTCGTACTCTGAATATTATCTTGTTCTACATCAAAAAATAAGTTACTATTACGAGACCAATATCTTTTTTACGGATTGGAATGTTGTCTGTAAAGCATCATTTTTTTTCTCTAAAATGATTGTTTACTAAAATAATACAGGTAATAAAAAAATAATGTTAATGCCTACAATAGTTTTAACCCAGTTCTTTAAAGACTTCGCCAAACTTCTCAGCCTCTGGTAAATAGTTTAGATGACAATTGAATTTTATTAATTTTGATATTGAAATCGACCATTTAAATCAATTAACCGGAGTGCATCGCAAAAATGATGATATATAAATTGTTGGGTCAAATCTCGGATTAATACTAATGTCAATCATGCGTCTTTTACTATTTTCATTTACTTAGATCATTTCTTCGCCATCATTTCTTTGATCCTCAATCTTTATCTTTGGATGTTCTGGCAACGTCTGAGTCGGTTTTTACCCGGCATCAATTATTTAACTATTCGGTTAGCGGCGATAAAATGTAGAACGTTAATTTTAAAAACATGACTAACGTTTTTGTGTGCTAAGTCAGCCCCCATCAGACCGACATAATTTTTATCAAACTAGAAAATTAATTTTGGTTGTAATCTATTAAGTAGGTAATCCAAACGTTGTTAGATGTGCGAGATGGTTAAAATAGCAATTGTCGTAATAAATCATGTCATTATTTACTATTATATTATTAAAAACGTTGTACTGACTGATCGTGTCACTGTTGCTGCGATTAACGTGTTAAAAAAGTATAATAAATAAAGATGAAATTGTGTCTGAGTGTCGTCCACTGTACAGAAGTCAACAAACGTCCATTTTCTGAGAGTTAATGGTGAAAATGGGCACTAATAGTAGGAGCACGGCCGGTTTAACACGTCGTTACTTCGTTTACTCAATATTCGAGCCAATGCATCGTCTAGTCCCGCTCTTAACCTCATTAGCTGGCAAGCCCCTCCACCGAAGCAAATAAAGTCGCATTGTTGACGACATCCTTCGAACAGGGACGGTGAAAATCGAGTCACCCTTTAGACCTCCATCCGCTTCCTTTGCTATCTCTGATACAATGACGCTAGAAAGTCTTCCGTACACTAGGTTTCCGGTTTTCCACGAACTATTATTATTTGCACTGTCATAGTTTTCAACACGAAGAGTAGATCAATTAAACTGGCCTTATTTTAAAGCTCAAGGCTTCTATCCTTCCAAATTCATCGTTCATTTCTTCCAAACATAATTTCACGTTATATAACAGGCCAAATACTGAAACTGTAGGTTTACACGAAAATACAAAAAATTTAAGCATCTGTAAAAGTTTTGGAAAATTTTTAACACGACTGAATCTATCCCAGATTTGAAGCTTGAAGCTTTCTCTTTATAAAGACTCCTTCAAACTTGGTGTATGGTTTTTTTTCGAGGGCTTCAATTTTCAAATTTGTAACAGGATCAATCGAGAAGCTTAAATATCAGCTTAAATATCACAGCTTAAATATCGACAATTCGGCGAAGATCGGGACTTCAGTGTACGAAGACTTTTTAGAACTACTGTACATCGCTTTTTAAATTACGGTCGTCACCGAAAACGTGATTTGTGGGTAACGGAAAACGACGCTCGAGTACGGTATAGTAAACAATATTATCTTAATGAATTGGTCATTAGAGCGAAAGCGGAAAGAAATGTCCGTCGACGCGTTAACTACAACTGTAGTAATCTTCCCAATTAGTAACGAAACTACGATTCAGAGAATTTGCACTTGCACTTATCTTCTGGTTCGACGAGTTCAGCGAACTTCGGATTAACGTTTGTCGATCTCGCCGATTGTAAACAGATTTCATTTCAAATGATAGTTCTTAAACAGTTATTTAAAATAATGTTACATATTGTTTGAAAGTTAATGTAGATCAATTGATGTTTCTTACTTGGCCAATTAAGGTTATTTTGGACTCTATGATGAACGCATGAACGCTTATTTGTTAATTGACAATCTTCATATTTGTTTATACACATGTTGCTGAAGCTGAAAACAGTAAAATAGCTCTCCTTTGAAAATATTTGTGATAATTCTTTACTGCGAGATATAAATCCTTAGATACAGCAATCGTTTCGCAAAAATAATAGAAATAATATTACTTCAACGAATAATTCTAGTTAAGAAACGTAATAAATTGATATCTCCAAATTTCCTGTATAAGGCCATGAGGTAAAACATCTTTAAATGTTAAAACGTCTAGATGTATAAAACATCTAGCATTTCAATTACTTGCCCTTATTCTTTAAAATGTTATTGAACTTCTTTAACGACTCATAAGTTGAGAAACGCTGATTACATTTATATTTAAATAAGAAATCCAGATTTAATTTAGATCGCGGGTTAAATAGAGAGGATGTCATATTACTAGCGAGGTACAACTGCATTTAAAACTGTGTGTTCGACAAATCTGAGTTAAAAAATGTGTCAAGTTCGTGTGGCTTGTAGTATGACGAGAAATAGCATTAGTATGTCACGACTAGACGTGCCACTCCTATTCAATAGTATTATCGTTTGAACCTACTTTTTTCTCGAAAACAGACCCTTGAATGAACAAATTTTATTCTATATTATCGACTAATTTTTGGACGTAGAATCAGCACTTATTCGGTTGCACCACCAGTTACATGACAACCTGTATATACGTTATATTTATTCTCCAAAACTATTTATTCTCAATGTTTTTTTTTTAGATTTAATCTTAATATTGGTCATAGAGACATTTTTCCTTGTCGAATTTATAATTTCTCTTGCAAATTGGTTTTAAGTAAACCTCTTCATGCTTCTACGTTGTAAAATAAAAATGAAAGAGAAGCTTTTCTCTCAGGACAGTCCTTTACATTCGCCAGAGTTACTAGAATACTGCAAGAATGCTAGCGAAGGGTGCTCGAGTGCCCCTCCGGGATTGTTAGCAGGTACCGAAATGCACACCGGGTGGTCGTACAGAAACGAATTTTTCTTGTTCCACTTCTACAAATTCTACAATGTAAAAACCACTCTTATTACATATAAGAGAGTTTCCTGCCGCAATTTTGTTTTTATTTTTTATTTTACTTTGATTTACAAAATGCAAATTGAAAATCAACCAATGCAACTTATTTACTGAGATAAAAATTGAAAAGTTAATTCCTTGCGTTTTCTTTGTACTTAGCAATTTTGATACATATAAATTGTCACACAAAAATATCTCCTTAAGCTACAACCACCGAACGGTTTAAAATTATTTCTTTCACAGGTTCTAAAGTCATGAAAATGTTTCAAAACACTTGTCTTTCTACTTCTTTATTCAAAAACATATAATACAAGAAATCAAAGGGTTAAATCTGGACAAATAAATCTATCAGCTACATATAGACAGTTAACGCATTAAACTTCGAATATTCGAGTTCCTCGTCGTTCTCTGTGAAGGTGCAGCAGTGCCTATTGTGTACTGATTAGGAGGATTTCAACGGTGTCACCCTGTATGCAGTGCATATCGTGAGCATTGGCGCCACGGTGACTCCGGTAGAAAATCAATAGCTCGACGCTCTGTGTTCGTTCGCGGCGAGTTCATCTTACCTTCGCCGCTGCGGCGTCTAGAGCGTCCAAAGCGATCTTTTTTGTACGATGCACGAAGCGTGCACAACGACGGATTGCTCTAAGTGCGACTTCTCACCTTGGCGACGATGTGCTCCGATCGGAACACTTCCGATGAATTATAAATTCAGTGGGGGCAATGAAAATTAAAGCGAGACGGCTGGGGTGCCCTGAGGCTAGGGTGCAGGAAACATCAAAATAAGCGCAGCGAGATCAATCGGCGCCGGTACTAAAGGGTTAACCCTTTGTACTCGGATGTTCTCTTTCGGGGTTCGCAAGACTATTGGCAATTATGGCATTACCGTAATTCGACATTTTTGTTTCATAAAATTTGTATAAGTACGATTTTATTAATTCTTATTAAATTAAATTATAGTAAATTAAACTTCTACTACAAAATGAAACAGAAATACAATGTTAGGGTGGCCAGTGATCCCCGTATATTAGTCAAGGGTTGAATCAAAATTCTGACAGACTGATAAGTAACAATTGTAATCCAACTTTTAAGTAGAAAATATATGATACAGAAGAATATAATATGTCAACAAATTATTTTATGAACAAACAAGAATACATATATTGGTATACGATGCCCACCTCATATGTAATAATTTCCCATCTCGTCACCCTGCCGAATTGAGTAGAGTAATTATTACTATCGTTATATCAAATTGTATTTTATTCGACGCGGTTGTTCGTTATTTCGTTAATAAATATATTTACTGGTATGTGATCTATGATAATTCTCTAAGTGCAAATCGTTAATTGAAAGGGTCTATGTTGTATTCCACGTACACGCGATGTAGACCTTTGTCCGGGGTTTGCGTACAATTTACGGCCTTATCTTGAGATTGGGTTCGATTAGTAAATGTTTGCAAAGTGGTGTTTACTAGGTGAGACATATTGTAAACACGATATGGTGTGTTAAATAACACGGTCAAACAAGAAATAAAGAAGAAATGAGAAAGAAGGAAGCAAGAAATAAGCTAATAATACACAAGAAATGAAGAAGAAAGAAACTAGAAATGAAAAAGAAAGAAACTAGAAATAAAGAAGAAAGAAACTAGGAATGAAGAGGAAATAAAGATCATTGGTATGCAGTCTAATCAAAGATCTGCTGAAGTAAAATAATTGGCAGACTGGACCTACTGAACTAAAATCGAGGTGCAGTCGCGCAAGTCATAGGACCACAAAGGGATCACTTCAAAGGGACACTTAATAAACTCATAGAGCGAATTAACTCTAAACTTACGGTGCACCGATGACGCTGCTGTCTGTTAGATACAGAATGATCCGCCTTTCCTATTCGCTTCCAATTTCGGTGGCTCGCTTCTCGCCTCTTCAACCTCTGGTTCCGAAGAATCTGGAGCGGTCGAAGAAGAAGACCTCTTTTGCTGGGTGAAAGGTCATGGACACCTGGCTCTTCGACGCCGTGGACGCCAAGACGGCGAAGGTTGCTACCGAGAACAACTTGCTTGGTCCCTTGATGTCATTATCGCGAACCATTTGAGCGGACATTAATTTGAAACGGGCTCGTTGAAACGAGGCTCCGCATTGATTTTTCGTAGAATGCCAGCGTCTAAAGAAAGAAGATGGATTTGATTTCAAAGTAAAGCGACGAATCTGTCTAATGAAGGGGGCTCGGTCAATGTTTCAGATATCGATCTGGCGATCCTAAGAAAATACTCTCCTTTAATTACTGGGTTTGCGGTGTCGCTTTAATCGAGTCTTTGTTAAGTTCTGGTTATCGAAATTGTATGAACAAATACGACAGAAATTATGCAATGAAAAAACTTAGAATAGTACGATAGTCTTGTTCAAATTTTAACTGTGGTATTTTTAGAATATTCATTTCTTCGGAATAAATTGTTTCACTGACTCAACAGTAAATCGATACCTTATTATATGTTGAATCGCATGAAGCAAAAACTAAAACTTGTTAAACAGTACGAATTAATGATATTCTTTTTAGATGTTTGTAACCATTATCGAGGACAATAATTAATGAAGTTTACGAAATAGTAGCTAATGTAAATAGTCGGAATTTTTCTGGATAGCAATTATCAGTGCCCTAAATTTGATATCGGTCATCGATAACCGCTTTAACGTCGACGAAAACTTTTGGTATCGTTACTCGATAACCGAAGTTTATTTTTCGGTTTCTGTTAATGAATGTGTTTGTGTACACATATATTGATTAACGATAAACGAAACGAAAATTAATAAGTGCATAAAATAAAACAAATAGTATGCCAGAAAACATGCTGTGAAATCGATTCAACGAGTATCCGTGTTTTAACAAAAAATGTATACGAAAAATATCACCTAAAAATTGGTATACTGAACAAAATAATGTGGGTTGTTTTAAGAACTGCATTTCGCCATTAACGCTATTAACACATGTAATAGGCTTTTCAATGATTGAATTTTCTAAGAGAAGCTCGACAATTATTCTCCTAAATAATAATTTCGAAGGAACTTGTTGCATTACATTAATCTAAATAATTTGGATTGTGGACAATATTTTTTAAAGATTCGAAAGGGTTGCCGGTCTATTTGAAAGAAAGCTATTTGAAAATTGCTGGGACACGATGTGTTAAGGCTATGTGCATCGAATTTTAGACTTTCGTCCCGTGGATCGGACGCTGTGCGCCGTGTGTAACTCGGCACGTCCATGATGTATTCGCGCGGACAGCCTAGCAAAAATCCAAGGAAAACCACAGTAAGCGGATACGGGTGTCGTTCCTTGACGGGTGACAATTTCACTGCCGCCTTGGTTGAAGACGACGAGAAAAAGATGCTGGAGCGCGGAGCGCACCGTAGGGCGACACTGATACCTCTCCGCTGCTAAAAATCGGTCGTAGACGACAGTCTGCGTCTCCGGCCGACGATGAAAAATAGACTGGCCGTCCGTGTGTCCCTCTTGAACACGTTATTTAACCTTTGCTCGAGGAGTGGGACTCCAACAGGGTCATGGATACTAGCCGATGTGTCGACTACTTTCGAATTTTGCGCGCGTCTCCCCGAGCCATTACGATCTGCGCGTGATCTTCTCGAGCGCATCCGATTAACGGTTGGGACTACCCAGTCGTCGAAGTGAATGAACCTGATCGTAGTATTTAAATTACGGACGTCGATTTGTTCACCCTCTGCACGTACTTATTCGTGAAATAGTATGTCGTGCTCCGATGATCGTCTGGGGGTCCAAAGCGTTTCCGTCATTTTACTCCAGAATTCGCTGCAAAAGTGTACACATACATCGCATGACAATGAAAATTAATCTTTAAAATAAATTATAATAGGCATTATAGTAACCACTTTTCAAAACTGCAACAAATGACTCGAATTTTTTGGGAGATGTTGTCTTTAACCACTTCACTAAACAACGAATATAAAAATTGTTGAAGAATAGCAGTTTATTGGAATAACGAAAAGAAAAGAAATCAATTTTTACTTACTACAAACAATTTTTATTTTGCATGAAAATCTGCAATCTAAATATTGACTACTGTACACGAGTTTGCAGTCCAGCCATTTTTTCACCGTTCGTCGGTCATCTAGAATAATCAACACGACCTCTCGTCCTGTTTTGCTACGTGTCGTCTTTACAATTAGTTTTGAAGGAACTCGCTAAGAAGCAACGAGGTATCAAGATGTGCGAGATACGCCGCGTTTCTTTCCGACCTGATTTTCTTGTTGCAGTCCTCGAGGGATCGAAGGTGCCCGGTGAGAGAACAGAGAAGAATGTAAACCAGGAATGAAGGAGGCTCCTTAAGTGTCTGGCAGACACTTACGGTGAATTAAGAGCAATTACACGCAAGCAGCGACATACTTAATGAGAATTGCCGAGGAGCAAGAGAGAAAGGTACCGAGGGAGTAGGAAGATTAGTGCCTTTGCTCCGTGTAGGCGGAGTGAAGTGAATCACGAAGTGAACGACACGATAATCGGGGAAGGTTGACTGGACTCCGGCATGCTTTCCGTTGAACTTGAATCAAACAGAAAGTTCTCTTCGAGCTCGTCCGAGATTGTGCATACCGGCTTGAAAACAACGAAGAGATTCGGCACATTAGTGAACTTCGTAATTCAGTTCCTTGGAAAAGGAATAGGGCTTGTTAGGCTCGACGCGTTTCGCGTTAAACTTTTATTAACATTCGAGAACATTCTCGAATGAAGAAATACATATAAAAGTTTCTCATAGAAATATTTTTATTAAAATTTAAAATACAAAATCTTTTCTCTTATGACATTATAATGTCAATCACTATTTGTATCATTATCAATAAGTAATATGATATATTCGTTGATTATAATTGGATCTTTTTATTAGCAAACCAATGAAAGTTGTTATAACGGTGAACGCATTTCCTACATTTGTGTCTCTGAAAAATTTTCGGGTTTGATCTTCTCGAAACTGCTATCAATTCTATAAAAGTAAAATATTTTCAGTAGATGTTACAGAAATTAAATTTGTGAAACAAACGAATAATTTTGTCTTCTTTAACATGTATACCCGTTTGGAAAATACTGAAGCATCAAGATGCAAGTTATGTTTTTACACCTCAAGAAAATAAGTATACTTCTCATTCAGTGAATTGTCTCCGAAGACAAAGTCAAAGACAAATTTTATACGTCTTGGGGTGATCGCCCCCGTAAACTATTGGGAGTGAATCATCCTATATTTTTGTCGTTCCAGGAACAAACCAATTTCATTGTGAAACCAATATACTAATAAACTGGATGAATCAGGAACATTTAATTTCTAGATTTAGACATGAATCAGCATGTCCTGATCTACAAAACGCAAGAGAATTGACAGAACAATTAATATCGCTAACTTTTCAGGGCTTGTCTACGAAATAAATTTGGACTTGTGTGTTAAATAAATTGCCTCAATTTTGACAAGGTCTATTATATACAAGTGTTAAAGAATTGAGGAATCATTCAAATTAAAAATTGTTCCAATTGGATAATATTCTAAAACTGCAGTGCTCGAATAAGATGAAATACGGTTGATTCGAGTTGCACCGTGGTAAACAATCGATGGGAGCAGCTAAATGCGAAATAAGAAGTTCTTTGTTCATCGGCATGGGAACAGAAGGTTCCTGTCCCCTCTACAAGTCCAGAATAGCCTATCGGTTACAGTACATAGAACCTGCGAGCAAGATACGCTAACTCTGATTTACGTTAGACAAAAATGAGTTCACTGTGTAGATGCGTTTTATTAGTTCAATAGAACCCGATAAAAAATTGTTCACATATGTCGTGAATGATTATTGCTGTTAATTACGTGAATGCTTCAGATCCGAACAGTACGAATCATTTATACAGCACGCCCATACAGGCCGCTTTGGAACCTTCGAAACAGCAAAAGACATTTATGAGTGATGAACTCACCTCGACCCGGTCATCTGATTACTCCTAATGGCGTGCCCGATTAAAATATACTATACTTCACCTCGAAAAAATGATTAAAGCTGAAAAAAGATTAAAAAATGTCAATGTTTTATTTTTTCAATTTTGTGCAGATATTAGCAAATTAAATTAACACGAATCTGAAGTTTAATATGCCACCAATTTGTATACAGTGATTTTGATTACTTTTTATAAAACTCGAATCGAAGCTGATAAAAGTTACGCATACCCCGTACAAATTGTATTAAAAAAAAAACACATGGCTTACGTCGGATTACGTAAATTTGCAATCCTGATTTTAATAACAAATTAATTTATTCGCCTATGCGAGTTTCGCGATAACAGCAGCGTAGGAAATTCGCCGATTCCGGTGACGGCAAAAGCGAGGAGCCACGTTCGTTCGATCTCCATTGCCACGCCATTGGTGCATATTTCGCACGTGTGACATCATTCGTGTGATGTAATCGCGCGTCGAGGAACTCCCACTCGCCTCGCGGACGTAACGATACGCGCCGCTCGCTACAGCCTTACTGAAAATAAGCGGTATACACACTTGACAATAGAGAACGATCGTTGCTGCTTGTCAATGAGCCGTCAAAGTCCTTCGGTTATTGTGGCATCGATACGATTCTTGTAACTCGCGAACTCGCATTGCGTTTTCCCGGATCATTGTTATGATCAAACAAAACCTCTAGAACAAACGCAGGCTTCTCGACCGTTTTCGAGCCACGGAGATCAATATTTTCACCGCATTCGTGATTTCACTATCGCTGGAGGTGAATTCGGCGATACCGAATAAACGAGAGTGATACGAATTAACTGTTCGTTTGGCAAATTGGTGAGCTCTATAAAACGAAAACCAGAGAACAATGATAAGACAAGAAGATTGCTTTTTGAAAATTTCTTTCATAAAGTAAAACGAAATAAACGTTAACTTACAACGTGTATGATAATTAGTCTGCTGCGGGTCAGCATGCACAGATTTGTGAAACGCAAGAAATCGTGTCAACTAATAGGAACTGATGGCATTATTTTCGTGTTTTTACAAGGAGTTTCTGATTGATGAGAAAAATTGATCAAGGAAATTTATTTCAAATATAGAGACATGAGGATACAGCTCAGTGCTTTCGTACCGAGATTTAAGAAAAAAAGCCCGCCTCCGAGCAAAGAACGGCTCTAAGTATCGATCAATGTGATCGGGGAGTGGCCCGTGTGTTTGTCCTTAATCAACCTGTTAATTGAAGGAACATCGATACGTAGGGGCTAATGTAATTAACGAGACGCAACGAAATAGTCATCTCAATCTGAAAGGAACATTCTTAGGATACGGTTGCAGTACTCTGGGACCTTCCATGAAGAAAACGCCGGTTCAGAAATGAATAAAACATGACCCAGCCATGACATCATCGCCCCGATCGGATAAATACACTTTTATAGCACGCTAGGCATCGAAATTACGTGACAGAGGTAGCGAAGATGCTTTCTTGGCTCTAGAGAGCTCAGTTTGCTGATAAAATTAGTTTCATTTTCGGCATAGATTTTACGAGGAAGTGTGCTCGAGGCACGTGGACTGATTTGAATGGGACTTGTGTGAGAAATTGTTCTCAGAAAATGTTATGTATTATTTATTATTATATAATATTATTATACAGTATTATATATTATATATATATTATTGTATATTATCCAATAGAGTCCATTTGCGTCTCTTTTATTTGCAATAACTGAAAGGATACATTGGACCTTCTGGAACCTTGAGACATGTTAATCAGTATTCTATCGTGTTAAAGAATTCATTAAAAATGCATGCAAAAAGCATACGACCTCAGTGACTTTCAATATCAATTCTTCTTCATAGGAAAGACTAGTCTAAGTGTCTACATGTTCCCAAGAAAGAGAAAATAATGGCAATTGTTAATCCTAAATAATATAATTTCAATAGAGATCACCATCTTTCCCGTTCACTCTCAACAAACTTATTGGATCGTTGTATAATTTCTATCATAACACGGATGGAATTTAAAACGACATAACTCTGCAAATATAATAACCAAGTAACACAACAAAGGGATCAGCAGGGGCTGATTTAATTAGTTCCACGGTAAAACGTTGGAATAACAATAAAAAAAATATGAGATTATACAACGACCTAGTAGTTTATTAAAATAAAATGCAAATGGTTCAGCCGCACGAAAACGAATTTTCACTAGCTGTTTCGCAAATTAGACACGCGATTATCATTACTACGAAAGCCCGCCGTGTTCGTCACGCGCTCCTGCTGCATTATGGAATCGTTATACGTATACTTTCGTTTCAGCGCCGATCCTACTTAATTGGAAATAGAAAAATCGCTTGCTCGATCGCGACCATTATCTCATCACTTGACGTAAGATACACAGAGCATACAAGAGACTAGAGATAAGATTGCCGTGCACTTCTTATCTTGGCGAAGGTTCTTCGAGCTGGGCGATCGGCCACTAGAATTGTGTTGCAAATAAAAAAATCTGATTCACTGAACACAACGAGCGCAGGGTTTCCGCTTTTAGGTATGGAGATAACTATCGCGCGTTTCCACGCCGCCGGTGAAAAGCATTCGTTTGTACGGTGCCGCTGGGTTCCCCCTTTATAAGGTGTTGTTGGATCGAGTCAACGGTTCTTCTACCTATCTACGTTTGTTAGACTTATTAGAAAATATCATCTATTTTCTAAAGTTTAGTTTTCACGTTTACGATGATAGAAAGCAGGTGTTCCCTTTTTTGGGAATTGGACTGCAATGGATATGCAGTAATTTCTTTCCTATGGTCCCTCAGCTTGTAATAAAAAATGATCAATTTGGGAACAAAATTACACTGTCCTATGGGTCACATCTATCGATAAAATAGCAATTTTTTAGGATCTTTTTCTTAATGAGCTTTAATAAAGATTTGAGTTGAGAGAGAGGGAGTCGTGGGAGTTGAAGTTGGGAAAGTTGGATGAATTTGGGTGAGCTGAGATGGTGAGGAGAATTGAGATAGTTGAGAAAGTTGAAAGAGATGAGAGTGTTTGAAGAGTTGAAAGAATTGGAAGAGTAGAGAGCAGTGTTGCCAGGGAATTGATGGTGCATGGGGCTCCCGGACGTCGCGCATCTACAATCGTTCCACATGCCTACTTGAGAATCTAAGATAGGAGAACGCTAAAGTAGTGGGGATGTATCGTGGCCAAAAAGCTGACCTATGTATCGTCACATAACGATCTAGTGCTACTACATATCCCCACCATTACACCAACCTTTGTGATTGAGGACTATGGAACAAAGGGGGGCAAAGCTTCCCCTCGTGTCATCAATTTCTTGGCAACACCGGTTGAGAGAGTTGAGAGAGTAGAGGGTACTGAGGGAGTTGGGGGATTGGGGGAGTTGAGGGAGTTGTTGAGAGAGTTTGGAGAGTTATTATCTTCTAAGGTAATCATGTAGAATACATAAAAAACAAAAATCTTTTATTTATTAATTCTTATACAATTTGTATATGTTATGACTTCTATCTTAATGCAACTTTATATAGCAGCATCACGAATTTTTCATTAAAAAAACATCGATGATCTTGTAAACTTATTAAGAAAATTATTCCGAAAAAATTCTTTTTATCATTAAACGTGTCCCACTAAATCGCTTTTTAATATCTTGATCTCTCTGGGGGTAATATTTTATTCTGCTTTGTTTCAGGAGCGCCCTTACGAAGGGTAAGACAGAAGTGAGTTGTTGGTCCGATTGACAAAATGACGACCGACATCTCGGTGGTGCGCGGGGGTTGGGACCCCACGCTACAACAAGAGATTGTCGATGAGTACGAATACGACGGAGGAAACTCGAGCTCGAGACTGTTCGAACGTTCACGAATCAAGGCTTTAGCTGGTATGCATTCTAATTTGTTATTTGTAATCTGTATATCTTTATTCAAATTCTCATTTCCATTAATTACTTTCTAAATATGTAGAAAAGAGAAAAATGAGCACATAAAGATCAAATGTCCTGGGCAAATTATTGAACTGCGAATAGTCTGGACACATAATGGATTGCAGATTTATTTGTGCGAAACAGAAATTTTCTATAAATGAATTATATATAATACAGCAATATACTTGACTTCATTGGCAAATTTTGTTGTAATTTCTATTTATGCTGTTTTTGTAATCAATGCAAAAATGTGTGAACAAAAATTAGAATTGATTATAAATTTGGCTTACAAAAACAAGAGAAATATGGTTTTTAAATATTCAGAATAGAGTGTCTAATAGCGTACAGTAAATAGCGTACAATAAAATTGTTTATTCTCTCCAATCCATTTATCTATTCAGAAGTTTGTATGGCCTTTCTAAAATTCATTCTTATACATATATCTTGAAAGTGTATTTATATTTTAGCATTGTATGCTTGAAATATGGTCGTTCCTTTAATGCCGGGAAGGAAAAGACTGTATGCCATAGTATTTCGTTAGCTGCTCTGGATATTATAGTATACATCACCTATTACCACATCCTTTGATACAGATATCGCCTACGATAACTTGACACTTTTAAGTCTGTTTTTTGCGAGAGTTCTTAGTAGTTGTCGCGTGGAAAGCACTGCTACATTTGTGAGTGTTGTGATTGTGGAACTAGAAATTCATTGAAATATGGCTAATAGAAAGAGTTTAATAATTTCTAATGAATCTAGTGCCGATTATGATAAAATTGTTCTTAGTTTGAAAGGTAAACGCAGTGCATAATTTAAGTGTTATTAATTTTTGATCGCGCAAACAGAAAATTCTTCGTTTTTTCTTTTAAAATATAAAGCATTACAATATTTAAACAGGACAATGTTAATAATTATTTCTTCCAATTCAGGTGAACGTGAATTAGTACAAAAGAAGACTTTCCAAAAATGGGTGAACTCCCATTTGGTTCGATGCTCATGCCGAATTGGTGATCTATACGTCGACCTCCGGGATGGAAAGATGCTGATTAAACTGCTAGAGATCCTTTCCGGAGATCGTTTACCACGACCAACGAAAGGAAAAATGCGAATCCACTGTTTGGAGAACGTCGACAAAGCGTTGCAATTTTTGCGGGAGCAGAGGGTGCACTTAGAAAACATGGGTTCCCAGGATATAGTCGACGGAAATCCTCGATTGAGCTTGGGTCTGATCTGGACCATCATTCTTCGTTTCCAAATCCAGGACATTACCATAGAGGAAACCGAAAATCAAGAAACAAAATCAGCCAAGGACGCATTGTTGCTCTGGTGTCAGATGAAGACGGCCGGCTATCATAACGTCAACGTGAGAAACTTCAGCACTTCCTGGCGTGACGGACTGGCTTTCAATGCCATCATCCACAAGCATAGACCAGATCTAATCCAGTTCGACAAGCTTTCCAAGGCGAACGCTATCTACAACCTGAACAATGCGTTCAATGTTGCCGAAGACAAGCTGGGACTGACTAAACTCCTGGACGCTGAGGACATATTCGTCGACCATCCGGATGAGAAATCCATCATTACCTATGTAGTCACTTACTATCACTACTTCTCTAAGATGAAGCAAGAAACTGTCCAGGGTAAGAGGATAGGCAAGGTCGTTGGCATCGCCATGGAGAACGATCGAATGATCCACGAATACGAAAGCCTGACCAGTGATTTGTTGCGTTGGATAGAGGGCACCATAGAGGCTCTCGGTGATCGTAGGTTCGCTAACTCGTTAGTAGGCGTTCAGTCTCAGCTTTCCCAATTCTCCAACTATCGAACCGTAGAGAAACCGCCTAAGTTTGTAGAGAAAGGCAACTTAGAAGTGCTTCTGTTCACATTGCAGTCTAAAATGAGGGCTAATAATCAAAAGCCCTATACACCCAGAGAGGGGAAAATGATATCAGACATCAACAAGGCTTGGGAAAGATTGGAGAAAGCTGAGCACGAAAGAGAACTGGCTCTACGAGAAGAACTAATCCGCCAGGAGAAGCTAGAACAGTTAGCAGCAAGGTTCAATCGCAAGGCCAGCATGAGGGAAACCTGGTTGTCCGAAAACCAGCGTTTGGTCTCTCAGGATAATTTCGGTTTCGATTTAGCTGCTGTGGAAGCCGCAGCCAAAAAACACGAAGCTATTGAAACGGACATATTCGCCTATGAGGAGAGAGTCCAGGCAGTAATGGCGGTGTCCCAAGAATTGGAGGCAGAAAATTATCACGACATCGAGCGAATCAATGCTCGCAAAGACAACGTCCTTAGACTATGGACTTATCTTCTGGAATTGTTGCGCGCCAGAAGGATGAGGTTAGAGCTATCTCTGCAGCTGCAACAGAACTTCCAGGAGATGTTGTACATCTTGGACAGCATGGAGGAAATAAAGATGCGTCTCCTGACCGACGACTATGGAAAGCACTTGATGGGCGTAGAAGATCTTTTGCAAAAGCATTCTCTGGTCGAGGCCGATATCAACGTATTGGGAGAAAGGGTGAAGGCTGTCGTCCAACAGAGTCAGAGATTCCTAGAACATGGAGAAGGGTACAGACCCTGCGATCCCACCATCATCGTCGAACGCGTGCAGCAACTCGAGGATGCTTATGCTGAATTAGTTCGACTGGCTGTGGAACGTAGAGCCAGGCTCGAAGAATCTCGCAAACTCTGGCAATTCTATTGGGATATGGCAGACGAAGAGAACTGGATCAAGGAGAAGGAACAGATAGTGTCGACAGGTGACATCGGTCACGATTTGACTACTATAAACTTACTACTGTCGAAACATAAAGCTTTAGAGAACGAAATTCAATCCCACGAACCTCAGTTGATGTCTGTAGCCGCAGTCGGTGACGAACTAGTCCGTCAACAACATTTCGGTTCCGATCGTATTACGGAGAGACTGCAAGAGATTTTAGGAATGTGGAACCATCTACTTGACCTGGCCGCCTTCAGAAGAAAGCGTTTGGAAGAGGCTGTTGACTATCATCAGTTGTTCGCTGATGCCGATGACATAGATATTTGGATGTTGGATACTCTGAGATTGGTATCATCGGAGGATGTTGGCAGAGATGAGGCCAATGTTCAATCGCTGTTGAAGAAACACAAAGATGTTACCGACGAGCTGAAGAATTACGCTAGCACGATCGATCAGCTTCACCAGCAGGCCTCTGGCCTCGGAGAGCAAGATGCTAAATCGCCAGAAGTACTGGAAAGACTGGCTTCCATCGATTCCAGGTACAAGGAGCTGATGGAACTTGCCAAGCTACGCAAACAGAGATTGCTGGACGCTTTGTCCTTGTATAAGTTGTTCAGCGAGTCCGACGGAGTTGAGCAATGGATAGGTGAGAAGAACAGGATGTTGGAAACCATGGTGCCAGCTAAGGACATAGAAGACGTCGAAATCATGAAGCACAGGTACAATGGCTTTGAGAAGGAAATGTACGCTAACGCTTCCCGAGTTGCTGTGGTGAATCAATTAGCTAGACAGCTGCTGCACGTGGAGCATCCGAATTCTGAGCAGATAGTCGCTAGACAGAACGAGCTGAACCAGAAGTGGGCCGAATTAAGGGAGAAAGCAGATCACAAACGTGATGAGTTGAATTCTGCTCATGGTGTTCAAACCTTCCATATTGAGTGTAGGGAGACAGTGTCCTGGATAGAAGACAAGAAACGCATTCTCCAACAGACCGATAGTCTTGAAATGGATTTGACCGGTGTCATGACGCTTCAACGTCGTCTAAGCGGCATGGAACGCGATTTGGCAGCTATTCAGGCTAAGTTGGATGCCTTGGAATTAGAAGCCCAGAATATTCAACAACAGAATTTGGAAGATCCAGAGGTGATTCGCGACAGAATCGCTCAGATACACACTATCTGGGAACAGCTGAC
Organism: Augochlora pura; assembly: GCF_028453695.1. Classification (NCBI taxonomy): domain Eukaryota; kingdom Metazoa; phylum Arthropoda; class Insecta; order Hymenoptera; family Halictidae; genus Augochlora; species Augochlora pura. The sequence goes on along the minus strand of NC_135772.1, from coordinate 13,854,400 downwards.
GCATATGCTGAAGGAACGTGACGCAAAACTGGAAGAAGCCGGGGATCTGCATAGATTCTTGAGAGATCTTGATCACTTCCAGGCTTGGTTAACCAAGACCCAGACAGATGTAGCCAGCGAAGACACGCCGACTACATTGGCCGATGCTGAAAAGCTCTTGACTCAGCATCAAAATATCAAGGAAGAGATTGACAACTACACAGGCGATTATCAAAAGATGATGGAGTACGGAGAGAGACTGACGACCGAAGCTGGCGACGGAGATACTCAGTACATGTTCCTCAGAGAACGTCTGAATGCGTTGAAAATGGGTTGGGAAGAGCTGCATCAGATGTGGGTGAATAGACAGATTTTGTTATCCAACTCGCTGAACTTACAAGTATTCGATCGCGATGCCCGTCAAGCGGAAGTGTTGCTATCGCAACAGGAGCATATTCTTGCGAAGGACGAAACTCCGGTGAACTTTGAGCAGGCCGAACAAATGATTAAACGACATGAGGCATTTATGACCACGATGGATGCGAATGACGAGAAAATTAACTCGGTGGTGCAGTTCGCAGCCAGATTGGTTGATCAGAGCCATTTCGCTGCAGACAAGGTCAAGAAGAAGGCAGAAAACATTAATGAGCGTCGACAGATCAATCGCGAAAAGGCGAACCAATATATGGAAAAGCTGAAGGATCAGTTGCAGTTACAGATGTTCCTCCAGGATTGCGAGGAGCTCGGCGAGTGGGTGCAAGAGAAGCATATCACTGCGCAAGACGAGACTTATAGGAGCGCCAAGACGGTACACAGTAAGTGGACCAGGCATCAAGCCTTTGAGGCAGAAATAGCTAGTAACAAGGACCGTTTGCAGCAACTGCAGCAGGCTGCTGAAGAATTAATTCAACAGAAGCCTGAACTTGCTGAAATCATTAAACCTAAAGTAGCCGAATTAGCTGATCAGTTCGAGGAACTGGAAACGACTACTCATGACAAGGGTGAACGTCTGTTCGATGCTAACAGAGAAGTTCTTATACACCAGACCTGTGACGACATCGATTCCTGGATGAACGAACTGGAGAAACAAATCGAGAGCACTGATACCGGATCGGACCTTGCGTCGGTGAATATCCTCATGCAGAAACAACAGATGATCGAGACACAGATGGCTGTAAAGGCCAAGCAGGTTACCGAACTGGATAAACAAGCTGAGCACTTGCAGCGCACTGTTCCAGATGATAAGATGGAAGAGATCAAGTGTAAGAAAGAAAAGGTAGCGCAAAGGTTCGCTCAGCTGAAGGCTCCTCTGATAGATCGTCAGCGTCAGTTAGAGAAGAAGAAAGAGGCGTTCCAGTTTAGACGTGACGTGGAAGATGAGAAACTCTGGATCGCTGAGAAGATGCCGCAGGCTACCAGCAGCGAGTACGGAAACTCCTTGTTCAATGTGCACATGCTGAAGAAGAAGAACCAGTCGCTACGCACTGAGATTGATAACCACGAGCCCAGAATCAATTTAGTTTGCAACAACGGACAAAAACTTATTGACGAAGGACACGAAGACAGTCCTGAGTTCCAGACATTGATACCGGAACTGACTGAAAAATGGAAGGAGCTGAAGGACGCGGTGGAAGATAGAAACAAACATTTGCTCCAGAACGAAAAGGCTCAGCAGTACTTCTTTGACGCAACCGAGGCCGAGTCCTGGATGAGCGAGCAAGAATTATATATGATGGTTGAAGATCGGGGCAAGGATGAGATATCTGCCCAGAATTTGATGAAGAAGCACGAGTCCTTGGAACATGCTGTCGAAGATTATGCAGATACAATACGTCAGCTTGGTGAGACCGCTAGGCAGCTAATCAACGACCAACATCCACTGGCTGATCAAATTGCTGTGAAACAATCACAGGTAAATATGCACGGTAAATACGGTAGATGCTCAGAGCAAATTTTGTTCGAAGCAAAAATGAAATATTATTTCTGTTTCACATTTTCCATAACCAAATATACATTTGTGTAAACATTTACATTCTAACTATGATTACTTAGTTAATTATAAAATCATGTTACAAGTCATGTTCTGTAATAGGTCGACAAACTATACGCTGGACTGAAGGATCTAGCTGGCGAACGGCGAGCTAAGCTGGACGAGGCTCTTCAGCTGTTTATGTTAAACAGAGAAGTAGATGATCTGGAGCAGTGGATCGCGGAGAGGGAATTGGTTGCGGGAAGTCACGAATTGGGCCAGGATTATGATCATGTGACCCTTCTCTGGGAACGATTTAAGGAATTTGCCAGAGACACCGAAGCCACAGGTTCCGACCGTGTGGTAGCAGTAAATGGAATTGCGGATTCGTTGATCGCTGCTGGACACTCCGATGCAGCCACCATCGCTGAATGGAAGGATGGCTTGAACGAAGTCTGGCAAGACTTGTTGGAGCTGATCGAAACACGTACACAGATGTTGCAAGCTAGTAGAGAGCTGCATAAGTTCTTCCATGATTGCAAGGATGTCCTTGGAAGAATCCTGGAGAAACAAAATGCGATGTCTGACGAGCTTGGTCGCGACGCTGGTTCTGTGTCCGCTCTCCAGCGGAAACACGCGAACTTCATGCAAGATTTGTCTACTCTACAGAGCCAAGTGTCTCAAATCCAAGAAGAATCAGCCAAGCTACAAGCAAGCTATGCTGGCGACAAAGCTAGAGAGATAACGAATCGCGAAGGAGAGGTAGTAGCTTCTTGGAATAACCTACAGTCTTTGTGCGAGGAAAGAAGAGCAAAACTAGAGGACACCGGTGATCTATTCCGCTTCTTCAACATGGTCAGAACTCTGATGATATGGATGGACGACGTTGTGCGTCAGATGAACACCTCTGAAAAGCCTCGAGATGTTGCTGGAGTAGAGTTACTAATGAACAATCATCAGAGTCTGAAGGCTGAAATCGATGCTAGAGAAGATAATTTGCTGGCGTGTATTAACCTTGGAAAAGATTTGTTAGCTAGGAATCATTATGCCAGTACTCAGATTAAAGACAAGTTAGCTGCCCTCACTGATCATAGGAATGCATTGTTACATCGATGGGAGGAACGTTGGGAGAACTTGCAACTCAGTATGTATTGAACATCCTATTACTGCTGACGGAAAGTATTCGATGAAACAACTAAAGTTTTTATCACTGTAACTACTTTGTAAATTCAATGTAGAAAATATTTTCATTCATACTAGAGGAAAAACTATTACCTACGTGTTAAAATCTAATGCCCTGATATATCCGATGTGAGGACAGAACCCACGCGTTTAATTCCCGAAGTTACAAACAAATAATTGAATTATTTAAATAACAGAAATTTAGTTTATAGTTTTAGTTTAGAAAATATTTTGATCGAATATATTCTATCAGAAATAATAGAATACTACTTATCGTAAAAGTATTAAGTTTTTTTTACAAATAACTTGAATACCTTGTAAATTTCAGTATTGGAAGTCTATCAGTTTGCTAGAGACGCAGCGGTTGCAGAGGCATGGTTAATTGCCCAGGAGCCGTATCTGATGAGTCAGGAACTTGGAGTATGTGTTTGACAGAGTTCGATTAATTTATACTATATATATACTTTAACTGATTAAAGTTACTATATCTTGTTGACAAAACCATTCTTAATATTACAATATTTCAAACCTTCACAACTGAGATTCATGATAAGAAATGTTAATTAGTTTAATGAATAAATAATAATAACAAAATGTTAGCAGTAACATGTTAGTAATAACAAGAAACTTTTAAAGTCTCTTTATCTTACATTTATTTAAATTTAATTATAAATTGTTTCAGCATACCATCGATGAAGTTGAGAATTTGATTAAGAAACACGAGGCCTTTGAAAAATCAGCAGCTGCACAGGAAGAAAGGTTTAGTGCCTTGCATCGACTTACTACGGTTAGTAATTATATAAGCTAAGCGTTTCGTTTAGGAAGATTCTGGAATGGCATTTTAGATTGATAATTATAGAATTGATATATATCGAAATTTCTTCATGCGTTATAGTTTGAGTTGAAAGAACTGAAGAGGAGGGAGCAAGAACGAGAAGAGGAAGAGAGACGCAAGAAAGAGGAAGCTGCGGCAGCTGAAGCAGCTCGGTTAGCTAAAGCAACACCAGTTACCAGTCCAGATGAACCGCCCAGTGAAAGGTATTTTTTATTTCCGAATTTCTAATTTTGACCCTTATTTGAGATTCTTTAACTTCTTACTGTGAATAATCTTAAGAGCGTACAAAAATTGATGTAATGACGTTCAAACACCTACTTATTCTTTTTTCGTTATCTTCAGAAACTATAAATGAATTGTGATAATCGATGGATGACTGATCGATTTTTACAATATGTAAAATGTTAGGATTTGTTGGACAGTATCATAATAAAAATAATTCTATTACAATGATATTTATTTTTTATAGCGTACTAATTTCTAAAACACAATTTCAACTATTTATTTCATATTAAAAGATAAAGTAGAAGTCCACCTAATATATGTATAAAAGAATTACAATGCAATGGACAGTCAATAATAATACTTGAAATTACTTTGATGTATTATTTACATGAAAACAAAAATAAATTTGACGTTTTTCCATAGAGCCGAAGCTGAAGGTGTAACCAGTGGAGAACGTACAGCTGGTGAGGACGAATCGCATGGTAAGATAACTCTGCTTATTGTGCGATATATTGGAAAGCAGTTTGATAAGAGTTTTCTACTTATCAGAATGCATCGGGTCGGAGTAATAATACTTTATTCAATATGGTGAGGTTTTTAAAAGGATAGGATCTCGTTGGTAATTTTTATTTTCCCGGCAGAGGTGGGCAAAATGTTTCTGTGTATATCAAACAATGAGTTCGAATTATTAAACTCATGCAAAACTGTTTCATATTATTTTTGGTCACTATCTTGTTTAAATAGAATCTCGTCTCTGTCAAGTTGAGAATAATAATCAGATTGCGAATTTCTATACAGAATAAATTTGTATCTTCTAAAATTTATTATAGTAAAATGTTAAAAAGAGTTCTTTCATAATATTATAATATTTCCGATAAAGGAAAAAAGTTTTTCTATTTCAATTTAAAAAAATTAGAGTTTTTTATTTTTAAAAATCTGCAATCTGATAATGATCAATTGAATGTCCAATTCAATTATAAAGAATGAGTAATTCGTTTATACATACATATATATATACTTTTTTTTTTACTTTTTTTGTTGTTGTATTACTAATACAATGTGTATCGTACGTTTTTGCTTTCCACGTATCTTGTACACTTAACTCTTAGACGACTGGTTTTACAAACTGGTTTGTTTGGATAAGCATGAAATTGCTAACAGCACGTTTATTTTTGCCTCTCTGTCCCCGACCCTGTTTTTGAAATTATATCCGTCCCTATTGCAATCCGTTTTTCGAATCCCCCTCCAAAATGCACCCTAAAATGCGGCACGGAATGCACAAACCACAGTGGCACATCGCAAGGCTTCTACACGTACACCACAGCCTCAAGACAAGCCCAAGGAAGGTGAGTGTCCTGACGATATATATCTTGCCCTTAATGTGCTCACAGATGTTCTTTTTTCAAATTCCTTTTACGAAACAGAATCATTTTTACTCATTGTTAACAGCATTACAGAATTATTATACACCGTTAAATATGGTGCACAATCAAACCATTCTGCACATTTTCTATTCTATCACGTTACATGTCAATAACTCACATTTGTTATCTTTTGATTTTACGTATTTATGATTACCGAGTGTAAAGGGTTGAAAAATATTTTTCAGGATATTAAGACAAAATGCTAGAACTAGATGGTGCATTGTGTATTAATTATGTTGTTCACATTATTTATGGCACTCTGTTAAATATCAGTATTTTACGATAAATTATAGTCCTACGTAACAATGTGTTGTCGTAAGTCCATTTCGAGTTGCTTTGTTCTATCATTCCAACACCAATAGCCTGGTACTTGATAGTTGCGTCATATCTAATTTTGCGCATACATAATAGTACAGATCCTGCTATATCGATTAAATTCTTAAGCTGGTGGTGGAGCATACTGCTAAATCATTTCTTCAGCATTTTGGAATTATGTCTTTGGCGTCTCTTCTCACATTGAAAATTCGAACCATACTGTGTACTTTAAATATTACTCAATTAATAATAGTAACCTCAGAAATTCTAATGGTGACTTGTAAGTAAAAAAGGTTCTTCACAGGATGGCTCGATAAATAATTTACACTCTATCTTTGCCACTTTCAGCATACGCATAGGGCTGCTGCAGCTATCGCTACTAATTACAATCTGTTACTGTTCTATGGCTTTTATTAATTATTAGTAGGTGACGGAGTTGCTCTACCTGCAATACAATACAATCATTTACTGAAACTGATATTATTTGGTGCACTGATTAAGTGCAGTTGAAAATTCAACTTCATTCCTCGATGTTTTGAATATGAAACACTAAGCAGTATCGATCTCGGTCATTTCCCGCAATGAAATCAAATTTGTATTCAAAGGTAAGCGAGTGGAGTGCTTGAATGTGCTATGAACAATTAGTTGAGCTTGTTTGTGCATGCATAACAGATCTTAATATCAGCTAATGGCTTTTCTCTGTCATTGATCTCTTGTTATATTTCTTTAACTAATGCCCTGACATCTGTTCTAATATTTAAAATATTCTTTTCTACGATAAAATATTCTACTAGTAAAATATTGCGATGTGCATCGTCCAACACAAAGTTGTCAATTTAAATAACACTTGTCATATAATAAGGAATCAAAATATATTCGTTTTACATTTGTTTTTTTTTCTTGCTGATTGTTTCTAGTTGATCAAGAGAATAAATATACCTCTCGATCGAGGTAGAAGAAGATATTGAATACAAATAATGAGCGTATTTTTGTGAAGAATAAGATAACGTGACCAATATTTTTTAAAGAATCATAGATTGTGCTTGTATAAGCTTCGTTTACAACTCTTCTTTCCATTAATAACTTTTAAATAAAAGAATATTTTTTATTAAAAATTTGATAGTATGAAATATGGATATAATGGACATGATTAATTTTCAGTTATTCCAAATCATTTATGAGTGAAAGGTTTAAGTACAAAAATATGAAAACAGACAATTCGTGTTCGGTTTGAAGTTATTCACGATTTTTATATTTACAAATTAATTGAAAAAGTTGAACATTAAATATAAGAGATATTAATACGTTTAAAAAATATTAACAAGAAATAGGCTACGTAGACGTAGTCTGTAAATCTTTAAAAAAAATCTATTAATGCCATATTATTTTTCACAAAAGCGTAATCAATTTTCAGATTTTGAACATTTCGCACTTTTCATATATATACATATAAATTCGAATTGGGCGGTGTCCTACGCATAATCTAATTCTTTTTATTAATTACATTAATAATCCTTAGCTTTATTATTTATCTTAGTTTTATGAAGTAAAATGATCTACCTATTGTCAGTATTGAATTGAATAAATACAGCATGTGTAAAATTGGTGTGTGGTATAGTGCATGCTCAGAAACCTGCACGTCTATCCATGCGAGGAGGACCATCATCACCTACCACCCCCTCGCCTATGAAATCTCCGCAAGGTGTATCGATTCCATCAAGTAAGTTCACTTCACTTTAAAGATTGCAATCCTCTTTATTCGTCTTTTTTAAAAAATGTATTAATTTAATTACAACGAAATACGGCACCTTCCCGATACCATTTCTACACAAAAATTTGAAATTTAATAGAAAAATATCTTAATAAGAATGAACAAAGCTTTCAAAGTATCAGTTTAGACAATATAGTACTCTCCAGAGATATATGCGAATTTACTTATGGTTTCCACCTAAGTAGTTCCAATCAATTGAAAATAGATTAAATCTGTTAATAGGATTAATAGGATTTTGGTAGGTAAAGTGTCAAGTATTATTAAAGCCCACATTTGAAACTTTTCCAAAGGATTCTGTGTTAAAACTTCATGCATTTACTCGGTGGATTAATAGTCAATCCTTAGGTGAACAAATCGAGAGATGCTATACTTGTAGAGTTTTGTTATACTATTTATGATTATGAGATGCTAAACAATCGAGATCCCTCCTCTGATGTATACATTCTTTCCCTCGGGCCATTCGGACAAGCATTGCCATATTGATCCCCGAAAATGCAACCCTCTATGATCCTGAGGGTCTCGTCAACCGATCTTGCCAAACACTGCTCGCCAATTGAGACGTATCTGATCAACTGCTTCTTATCAATTACGAATAAAGCCTTTGTACAGATGCCTTCTTGTTGATCGAGCACCCCATACGCTTTCGATATCGCGTGGTTCTTGTCAGAAACCATGGCCATCTTCATTTGTCCCAAACCACCCTGTTTTCGTGGAGTTAACACCCATGCGAGATGGCAGAATTGAGAATCCGTAGAAATTGCTATTACCTCGCAACCTTTTGCGTTCGAAAAGAGCACATTAAATTTACATTTTTAAAGTATCTTTCAGAATTGAACATTTCTTTACTGGCACATCCATGACGAGAAAGTAGCCAAATGTGGAATATTATTTTATTTTTCGAACATAATTTTTACAAATTTTTATATTCAAAAAACTGCTGTTATTATATAATCACATTTCCAAAAGATTTAAGGAAAGATGTAGCTTTTTGTGATAATTACACATACAAACCAGTAACGGCAAGATAAAATCGGATACTATTCCACAGTTGGCTAATGTCCTCTATCAATCGTGGGAACTCTTTGTTTTATATATCGATATTCATCTTAATATTAACAAATATTTTAATGAAACGGACTTTACTAGATCTATCAGTGTGTACCTGTTTTATGAAATTCTTCGAGACGATCATTGAATTGTATTATTTCCGTTGGACAAATGAATGTAAAATCATATTGGTAGAAAAGCATAACCAAGTATTTCCCTTTGTAATCGTCCAGTGACAAATCTGTCAATTTCATGTCATTCACCGCGACGGATGACCAAAACGGCGCAGGACTTAATATCGTAGGTACTACATGAAACTCGGGTTCTTTCAGTTTCGATGGCTTTTCACCGCAACAGAAATTTTGAACTGAACTAGTTTCGCTCTCATGTGGTGCGAGAGTAGACATAATTACTGTCTCGAAAAGTTTCTCTAAATCTACGTCAAAGGACATGAACACTGCTAAATCTATCTTTTGTCTTGTAGAACAAACGTTAATCTTAGAAACAAAATACACAGTGAATAATTAGTAATCGAACACTGATCAATTTCAAGTAAAATTGCATACAATTCAGATTTTGTTTTTTATTTAAAAAATCAAGTATTTCCATGGAGTTTGGGACAACAGCTTCAGTTGCATGTGCGGATTTTGAAAAGAAATTAATTATTACAAAATAGTAAGCTTTTGGGTTCAGATGTAAAAGTAAGAAAATAGAAAAAGAAAATTTTCATTTTTATCAAGCCGCCAGCCTAGTTCCCTTCCATAAATATGGTCGGAGAGGTCTTAGCGTTCCTGCATGAGCATGTTGTATATGTACTGAAGTGTTTCTGTATAAGAATATCAAATCTGGTAGAATAACACGGTAGCGATTAAAAACCTTAGTCCCCGAACGATCGCACAAAATTAAGTGAAAAGATGAGAGGCGAGAGTAAGTAGCTAATAATCACGTGTGTGTTGCGTGTATCGTTTGAAAGCTCCAAAAGGTGGAAGCGGTTCCGAATCTGGTACATTAAGACGTAAGGAACGTAGTCGCAGCAAGTCGCCATTCAGAAGTTTCCGCTGGAGAAAATCCGCCAAATCGCCGAGTTTAGATCGCAGTGGCGTGAGTGATGATGAACGCAGCATATCCGGTAAGCAATCAACATCGATCTCTGGACAGTTCCTACTTCTTTCCCTAGCCTCTGAATCGTAACAACCACCGCTTCATCTGTCCACAGAAAATGTTGACGAAAGTCGCAAATCGATCGTAATGAAGATTAACACGTTCGTAGAATATTGTTGTCACGACTAACTCGCAGAATTCTTTGTTATCCAGGTGTAGGGTGTCCTGAAGGAATCTCACACGACGCCGAAGAATCACTAATCCTTTTGTTTTCAGCACTGGAACGATATCTTTTTTTTTTTTACTTTTCCTATGCTCGAAAGAATTTATAAAACTCAACCACTTAGGGTATACTAATATTAACAATAACATTAAATTTAGTTGCATCCTACTAATCTAAACTGTATGTTTGGTATATGAACTGCATTCAGCATCCTCTAACGTGTCCGGTAACTATTCAATAATCTTCCTGTTTAAAGTTTGTTATCGATTACTGTGCTCTACACGTATTCGAGAAGGGACTGGGTCTATCTATATTGCAAAGTACCTTCGACCAACCGTCGTTGAACAATTACATCAAGGTAAATTTCCTTTTCAGAACAACGAAGTCCCACCGACGACGAATTCGAGGGTGTATTACAACGAAAGCACGAATGGGAGAGCACAACGAAGAAGGCATCTAATCGGTCCTGGCACAAGGTGTACATGGTCGTTCGCGGGCAAAGTCTGTTTGCATACACGGATCAAAAGTCGTACAAGTCTGCACCTGACCAATCTTATAAAGGAGAAGCTCCTCTCGATCTCAGGGGCGCTACCATCACCGTGGCGAATGATTATACCAAGAGGAAACATGTCTTCCGAGTAAAGTAAGTCTTATATATAATTAATGGTTTAATAGTAACATTAAATCATGATTTCGGATGGATCCAAAGTCTCGAATCAAAAATAAACTAAGTATCAGGTCAACAAGAATAAACATAGAATAAATCATAAATGAATAAACAAAATTATTATCCTACTTTAAAAATTGTTCAATCTAAAGAGATCAATTATTATTTCGATTGCATTATTAACATTAAGTTAATGTCAATTATTCGTTAAAACCCATAACTTCCAGCAAGTTAAATTTCAAACTAACAAGTGTCACTCCGATATTCTAATACATATTTCTTCTATATTATACTGCTATCGTTGAAAATGCACTACTTTATATCTTCCTATAATTTTTGGAATATAATTAATATTGTTATTTTAAAGGGCAATACCTAGAGGCTGAATAGCATCAACATGGTTTAAATAGAACACAGATATTGTTAGATCAAATAAGTTCAGTGAGCAAACGGTGGGTTTGTTATATTTGATTAAAAGATTATCTTTATAAGTATTTTTTAACTTTATTTATGATTGAATTCGTAAAATTGAATTTTTCAAAATTTAATATTTGGAAACTTAAGACGTTGGAGTAAAAATAGAAATTCATTCAACAGAACATTTTCTAATACTGAACGGATATTTTACAGGTCGCAAAGCGGATCAGACTTCTTGTTCCAGGCCAAAGATGACACCGAGATGAATGAATGGGTCACGGCACTGAACCAATCAGTGCAGGGTGCATCGGGCGCAAGTACATCCAGGGCACACACCTTGCCCGCACCAACGCAAGCCGAGACCAAGAGACGTAGTTTCTTCACTCTCAAGAAAAAGTGAGTTCAGAGATAGAAATATCTGAAGGGTATGTCGAGGTATCCCCACGCGTTCTTCTATGGTATATCTAACGATAACGGCAACATATCATGCAAAGAAACGAAACTTGGGAAACTTGAGATGGGAACGGAGCATCTTTCGTCCACATGCTTTGCCCTCTGACATATTATTGTTTCTCATTGTTCATCTTGCGGCTCGAGCACTTTCATATAATACTCATGAGTCCACTCATTCTCCTTGTACAGCATCCAACAGTGATCCTTGATAAAGGAGGTAATTTGAGATTTCCAAAATTACAATGTAAGAAAAAATAATTTCTCGTGTGAACTATCTATCTATTGTGTCTATCAACTTGGTAAAACTGTAGTTGAACAAAATCTTCGTTTCTGCTAATAATAATCAATATAAATATTCGAAATCGTATTTCATTTTATAGAATTTTGTGCTTATTGGTTCTTTCCTGATGAACTAGGAATGTGTACAGATCTACAGTCTACTTAATCTTCATTTAGGTATACAAGTTTCTATTTCTCACTTAACTGCTTATAGTTACATTTTGATTTACGAAAACTAAAGTTACTGACATTAACAGGGATTCACTTACTGTACACAGTGCTTAAATGATTCTTGCTACCTTATCCATACTTTCATCACTCAACTATACATGGTAAGAATCATATAAGTGGTTTGTACATGCTGTATTCATGTTAACATCATTGTCTATCATTAGTCATTTCTTTCATAAGACACTGTCACTGACCAATTGTTAACGTGATTAATATTAATCAATTATTGTTAATTGCTCGTTTTGGATCGCCGTGTAAAGGTACATTTACAGGGTAACGCTGTATGTTAACTTGGATTAAATTGTATCCTATTTGTATTGATTGCCCAGTGATCTAATTGGTTTACCTATCTGGTTGTGTATATATTTGGAGGGTAACAAGAAGCAATCGTAATGATGGTGTCACCAATTTCAATCAACTATGTGCTTGCTGTGAATTCAGAGCAAAAATAAGTAACTATAAAATATAGGATCCAATATCCGTTTATTTATTTCGTTAAAGGTATTTTTATTTAAAAAAATAATTTTTTATCAATCTGTGTCAATCAAGATTGAACTAAGAATTAATAAAATAAGTCCTGAAAACTTCTGATACAACTTTATTGGCAACTAAGAACCTACAACAAAAATATGCACTTACATTCTAGATTAACAAAGTTGTCTTATGTTATTTGTATTGTTTACTTTTTAATAACTGTTGCAATTCATAATGTTATATCTATTTAGAGCATACAAATTGTATTTTCACAATGTAAAAAAGAAATATTGCTTTTGTCATAAACTTTCATGTTATCGTTACGATGAAAAGAACTTTATGGACGCATAAAATTTCAAATTCGTTCCTTCTATTATTAAAAGTCATAGTTATCGTAATAAATATACGTTCTTATAAATAAAAAATATATTCCAAGGATTTGTAATTTGGAAATATCAGAACTCTAAATATAAAAGGTGATTAAAAACTATGCATTTATAAAATCGTTTCTATATGTATCGGTTTATCTTTGCTCTATATTCACCAGAATAAGTTTAGTTGAAACCAGTGATCTCATTGTTGTTGACTTTTTCTTATATATGTGTAATGATGTACGTTCGAAGGTGTAGGTGTACTTTTCATACAATTACTTAGCTTCTTTCTTTTGAATATGATTGAATCATCTTCAAAAGGAGTGGCAGGTGGTCACCTCGGAGCATTGAGAAAACGAAATCAGAAATTTCGGAGCGAGAAATTCGAGGTGCCTTGCCAGTTATTACCATCACGCGGCCAGCACCTGACAGATGTCCATTTTCATTCGATCATGTTGCATTTATCATATTTTAGAAAAGCCAAAAAGTAGAAAGTGAAACCAATGAACGTAACGAAAACAGTACACACAATTGGAACAACATTTAGTGATTGCGGTGAGTCGCACAACAAATCCTAGATCATTCACCGTCTTACCATTGCACGATTCATTGATTAATCATCGTACTTCCAATTGTTTATTTTTTTTTAAGTTTGTCTTTACATATACATTTTTGTTTATTCATTATGATTAGCATAACACGATAAGTACCAAAAGGAATGTTCTTCCAATTGTGAATGCGGAATGATTATCAAAGTTCTTCTGACAGGAGAACATTGTATGTGCTTAATGTGTTTCATATGAGCGTCGAAAACTCTTTTTCATTTCTATAAAACATTTGACGTCGCTGGTTACAGTCATATTTCGTTATCCGTTATGTGTAGTACACGTACAACTATTTTATGGGCCACTTCATGCTAAACGGATCTCTTTTGTACCTCAATGTTAGGAACTTTTATGATATTGAAATTTGTTTTAATCCATATGCAAACAGAAAGAATTTAAGGCATCATTTTTCTAATTACAAAATTATTTAAGAGTTAGAAACCCTCAAAGTTTCCTGTTTTCGCTGATTGTTACGAAAACTTCAAGTTTATATGGCTTGAACTCTTCTTCATTGCATATAGACTACGACATATTTCAATATCACCAAAATTTCTGACATCGGGGTATAAACGTAATGTGTTTGACATAAAATGGCGCTTACAATTTCTTTATATGAATTTGTATATGTATGCAGAGTATTTTGAAATTTAGTTAGTCAAATTTTGAATGTTCAATTGACGAATTTAAGAAAGAAATATTACATGAAATTTCTAATACAATATTTAAGTAAGATTATTGTGGTGATTACATCTTCAATTCAAATACATGCCAGAATACAAAAAAAAAAATAAATTACAATTTTCTAACCGTAATCTACTAAAGATATTTTATTCTCTATCAAATGGTTTCTTATTATTGCTTATACAAGACACTATCACATTTTGAAAAAAAATTCTGGAATACTTTGTATGCATATACTTTTAGCTCTTACAGTTTGGATTGACTAAATTATCATGAACTGTAGTAAAATTACGCTTAATGAAAGTATTCTAAAGATTTTAAGCTTCCGATAAAAGTAAAGTAAAAATTGCTGATGAATTTTATTAGTCCAAGCATGTTAATTTTTACTTTACTTATCACGGATCTATTTGTTCTACAGAAATGAGAAACAAGTAGGAAATAATGAAAAAAATGATGGGAGGTGTAACAAATTAAATGTTGAATTTATGATTATGAAAGCTATGTGTTCCAATGTTCTGAGATTCTAATATTACATGTTTGAAAGTTCTAGAACTTAGTGGATACACATTTCCATATGGAGCATAGATCTTCTAGGTGTCACTTAATGAAATGTGTATCAGTTGCTGTGAAACTCGATGCAGCAAAGGCAAACTCCTAAGTTGGAATCAATGACCATTCAAAAGTAGTTACAGTTACGTTAGACTTCGTGTCAACAGAACAACGAATAGCGAGATGGGTGACTGTATTGCCTAATATACTACTTGTGCTTTAGCGACAAAACATTTCCAAACATTTCTGTAACTTTACCATCTACGATCATAAAACATATGGGTTGGTCTGCTCCAGCTTGTACTGAACAACTACGTTGTTTCAGGTTAAATTAAAATATATTTGCTGTAGTATGTATAATATGTGAAATGTGCTTGGAAGTAATTTCTTACACGCATTTTAAAGAAAGAGTTAGTAACTTTTTTATTTAGCACAAAAATGAATAAAAGATTATAATTTAAAAATACCTCGATGTTCTTTAGTATGTGTAACAAAGTATGCTTCTAATTGATCTTTAAGATACTGTAATGAGATAAGTTGAGTTTATTTAAGATTATAAGCTGGAGTAATTTACCCTGTAAACATATATGAAACACAATCATTTGAACGTGTCACATTTTATCCAACATCTCAGTTCAGCAGGCGCTTTTTATTCGCATTTTTCATTGCTTTCGTGAAACGTTTCTTTCGTTTGCCTAGTACTATCTCTGGCAAAAAGTGTTTAATGAAAATAAAGATCATATAAAATTTTGCTTAAAATCCTAAGATCTTAATATAGAAATGTAAAAATATTCACATTCTACAAATACAGAGGCAGTTAAACTGTTCTATTTCCTCCACTATCAATGAAAATATGCTCTATGTTTTATACTAAACAAATATTCAGCTTGTTAATATAAACACATTTTGCCAGGAGTAATGTTATGTATATTACTACTATATACGTAGACTATATTTGCAAACATGATTGTGTATATCATTGTTGGATTATCATTACTGCGACCATCCTTTTATCATAGCTTATTCATTTGTTCACGCTTCTTTGCTGTCGAAGAGATCTCTCCTGCGTTTTGTTAACTGTAAGACTTTGTTGCCTCTTTTTTAGCAAAGGTACAAAAATTTTATCTACGCGTACGCCCAGCAGCCAATGCAGCTCTTAAAAACGGGTCTGTGACTCGTGCATATTATATTTTAATTGTCCAGATTTGTGTGTAGCATCCGTACGCCCTTATCGGATATTGAGTCGAATAGTATTATAGCATTGGTTTAGAACAGCATTAAAAAATATATTTTCAGATGTAGAAATGTTCACCTCGATATCAGCATGGCCCATTTAATTAATTATTAATAATATAACAATCATTACAATTTTATATTCTGTAATGAATATTTATGTTTTGTTTATTTATATTTTCGAATTAAAGTTTGTCACATCATAACTAACGCGATTGATTTTTTAAGCTTCAATCAAAATTAAGAAAATTATGTTTTTATGATAAAATGAATAAAATTTGAATGGGTCACACTGTTTTTCCCATTGAAAATCTGACATAATTTTCGCTGAATACATTAGCTAAATTTACAAAGAGTCTAGAGCATCGTTATCTTTGTTTGAGTAACGAAAACTAGTTGAACAGTCTGCTGAAAGAATTTAAGTACACATAATCTGTACTTTCAAAAGCTTGAAACAGGCAAGAGTACTATAGAGAAACATTGAGTTTGTTGTAATTAGAAAGTAAGCAGTAGTAGCATATTAAGTTATGCATCCACCAAACGGACATTCAAGAACATGTAGGAAAGCAAATAACAGTAACCAACGAGTTGCTCTTTGTTCCCTTGGTAGATACATGGCTTTACATTATACTACTCTATGCCTCGTCAAAGAGTAGAGAGAAGTTACACTACCATTATACATATACTGTTTAAACCGAGGGTTGGAAAGTGTTTATATTTCCACGTTAAATTCTCTCTGTTATCTCAGTTTAAAATGTGTTTAAAAGTTTTTAATTTTTATTTGATTACTTTCGTAAGACAATCTATAACAATTTATATATGTATTTACAAAAAAATGTCGGATGAGAAAGATAAATGGTTTAAAGAGCATTAAATCTACAGGTCCTTTGCAACTTATACAATTAACAATTGCATTATTTTTTTTAAATGGAAATGAATATTTTTTATTGCACAAATCGATTTCTCTATTATTTTCAAAAATGTCTTTATCGAAATTATTTAAATTCTTCTCTATTACATTGTAAATATTTCTTATAATGTTTTTTTTATTGTTTTCATAACTTTATTTAAATTATGTACCATTATTGCTGTATATTCCCGTGGGATCCGTTCTCTCAGATCATACATAGAATTTAAAGGGTTTGAATAAATTCTGGATAGTGCAATAATAACTACATAAACTTTAAATGCAGTTATAAAAACAATAAAAAACGTTATCAGAAATGTTTAAAATGTAATGGAAAAGCATTTAAGCAACATCTTCTGTGCAATACAAAATTTGCATTTTCATTTAAAGAAATAATAGAGTTGCTAATTGGATATGCACTAATGCATGTAAAAACAACTTCAGTGCTTACAGATTCAGTGCTCTTTTAATAATTTATCTTCCTTCTCTGGGATTTCTTCATAAATGCATTAGTAACAAAGTTATAATGTGAAACAATAAATAAGGTTTATGTATTTGCTATGAACGATGATAATTTTCAGAATCGTTTCAATCCTTGGATTAAATACAAATACTAACACATGTATTCCCAACAACTTCAGTATACGTGGATGCATTACAGTTTTAATTTAACGTTCGTTTTGTTTGCCAATTTTTCAGCTAAACTGGAGCAGTGAAGTTCGGTATAAGCCGCTCAGCACAACACACGTTTAAACAAAGAAATGTTTCGTCGCTCTGCGTGGTTAAAGCAACGTTAACATAACAAATTAGGAAACACATGATACACGGCCAACGATGGTGTTTCACTGAATAAAAAAAAAATAAAAAAGAACATGAAAATCGAAGGACGACCCTTGCTAAATCAAGTCGTTTCATGAAACGCCTACATCTCGACTACTATCAGCAACGGGATAATAGAAAGAAAGGAAAAATATAGAGAAATATATTTAAAGAATCAGCTGTCTGTATGTGTTAAAACACACACTTCACACGCGTGTAGGCCATTCTCGAAGTCTAATTCGCATTTTTAGTTCTTCAAGGAATTTTTGGACACCTTGCAATATATCGCTAGTTGAGGAAAGTGACACACACTCGGTATGTCCCATGTTAGCGTGATCGAGAGTCCGCACTCACTCAAATCGATCGTCAAAATGTTTATTCTGCACATTAGGGATTTCCTTTTCTTTTGGGCCTTATCATTATACACGTGTGACTCGATTAGAATGTATCACTATTATTTTTATGTTTAATACAACACCATGGTATGATATACACTAATTGTAACGTTTTAATTGAAAAACAAAAACTAATTTGAATGCAAGGTTGCCGTGAATATACATTCTGCAAACTGAACTGAAAGTTAGTCTTCCCATGATTCTTCCTATTGGAAGCTCACAGTAATAAGAAAAACTATTTATACACTACTATTTTTGTTTCCAATTGACGACACTAATATGTTTACAGGAACAGTGAAGATACAAAATTATTTTTAGTAGTTGTGTTTTTGCATAAGAAAGGTAAATTCTTGCTGAACAGACTATACAAATAGTTTTTACCTTACTGCGCTGGAAATATTTGCACCAATTGTAAGCAAAAGTAATGTGCAAAGAAATGTTTCTTTCATTGTGAATACTTTGCTCAAAATGGGGGACAAAATCTAAGAAATATTAAATATTCCTATTAAGCCATTAAATTATGCCAGTGATCCTCCACTTCGAGCAGTATATCAATTAATATGATCAAAGGAAAAATATTAAACTTTTTTCAAAAGTAACTGCTTTCAGAACTGTATTACCTCCGTCGAAACAAGGAAGTTATTTTAATAAGATTATCCCTTACGGACTGCTAAACATTCAATTGATATTAAAATAATTGTTACGATTACTGCTTTTTTCACACACTTACGTATATGCTTGATAATATTTTTTGCATGCGAAGTTGATATATTCAGTACTTCCATTTTTTTTATACAGACACAGTAACAGTTATGTTTCCACGGCAACCTGGTACATAATACCGTTCATAATGAGAATGCGATCTTTGAATTTACAACCTGTACTCATTCCATCTTCAGCGAAAAATAAGTTGAACCAGTGTTGTTTTCATTTCTACGCGATTCGTTCTATATGACCTATTGTACTCTGATTTCGCGTGTTCCTGCAAACGGTTTGCGTTTGCGTTTCGATGACTGCCATATATGTTTATAAGAAGCACACTAACTTGGGACATGATATATAAATATATAAATAAATATATAAATATTATATATATATATAAATATGAATTAGCTTTTAACAAATTGTTAAATATATGCTGCGCCCTAAGGGAGAAACGCATTGGAGAATTATAAAGAATGGAAGACACTGTGTAATAATTAAAAGAACATCCTCTTACACAATCCCGAAAAACTACACAACATTCTATGGAATTAAAAAAATGGCGAGAGTGACGTTTCAATTGTTCTTTAGATTTCTCTGTGTACGGCGCAGTTATTATCAAGCGTGCGCGCGCGTTTGGCTTTCTGTGCTCTTAACGAGTAGTAGACTATAATTGATTCCACTTAATGCGTCTCGCTTGGTACTGACTTAACCGTTCTCGTTACAATTCGCGCGATTGTTAACTTCTTTTTTGTCTTTTAAATATTTATCAAATTCGTTTTCCTTTTTTTGTTTTATGTAGCATGTAAGAGCTGAATCTACAGCAAGGTTTTGAGAAGAATTGCATTTCCCTAGCAAAGACTTTTTAACGATTAACTCTCGATGAAAGCTCGTTCCCGTTCTACTGCTCCATCTCAATGCGACTCGAGTAACTTGTCGACTTGTTCCGTACCTTGGAATGCATCTTTATTACATTTCTTTTTAGTCGGTAATAATTAGGCTGCGGATCTTTATGCATTTATAACTAAAATTGTTGAGACTGTAAAATAGAATTTTGAAATATTTTCATGAGTTGTCTGTTTCTTTTGAAACTGAAAAGAACACAGCTAAGAATTCAAATAAATATCAGTTAAATTTAGGATTTACAAATTAATTCTTAATAGTCTGCATTTGCATAAAAATCCGCAATTTAGTTACTAATGGATCCCTTCAACGAACATTTCGAGAATACAACTTTATAATAAGAGTACCTCATGTTTTTTAACCATTGATCGTGCGTGCTTCACTAATTTGTACATACTTTATAACCACGAGTTAAAACAGTATGCCTAGGGATAGAGGATGAAGAAAAAAGTGAGAAGAATGGCAACAACAATCTCTAATCAAAAATTGTCTTAACACGTTCGCTTTTGTCTTAATTTAATGCATGTGCATTTAGTAAATATTTTTTTTAATGTTTCGGAGTCGCATTGCTACACTACACAACTTGATATTTCATAGCTATGTGTTTTATATATAAATATATATATAAATATAAATAATGAAGATCAGTAAATTATAAGAAATAAAAACTATTATAATAGATAATATATGATGATTGTGAAACCAGTCGATGGTACTTCGTGTACGGAATAATCCCTTCCGCAACTCCTAAAAAATATTTAACATTACAGCGTTTTCGATAATAATAGACTTTTTCAAAATAGTCTTAGTGTTGTTTTTTAATATATTTTCATCATACACTCTGTTTTATACGTGATGCAATACGAGATAAACCTGCCCGTGTCGCCAGGAAATGAAACCCATTATCTAATGTAGTTTTATTGAGCCGCCATTAAAGTACTTACTCCCCCAACGGTGATCTTCAATTTTATCACGAAGATTCTTTTGTATTGGCTACTACGTTGATAATTATATACTCAATGATACTGTGACACATGCTATTTCGGAGTTACTTTGTAACAAAGAAACAACTAAGAAGTATTACAATAAATTTCAATGTTATTTATATTGAAAGTTTTACAGGTATTCAGATCCATTTTCAGCTCGTATAGTGTGTATTATTCTGAGAAATACTATTTTCCAATTTTATAGTTTAAATTTAGATACTGCGCTTCTGAGCCTAATGCATCCAATCACAAGTGACAATAGAAAACTTTAATGTTTCGTATTTGTCATCAATTATACAGAATAACAGAGAACGTTAAAATTATATGAGTTTACTAAAAATTAGATTTTAATTAATATTATTTATTACCTTATAATTTTAAAAAGTCTCTTAAGCTCTGTTCACAATGTACACATCCAGCCCACTCTTTTAATCCAAGAATCATTGGTATGATGAAAACATTCTCCTACGATACGAAATTCAGTAACAGGTGATATATGTGAACGGTTATATGTAAACTGCGTAGTACGTACAGAGTATTGCGTAAAATGTGTTTGAATGTGGTGTCTTTAATTAATTCTTTTTAAAATCGTGTACAAGTAGGTTATTACAATTTGTGGAGTCATTTACTAATCATTATACATATGTCTTCATACGTACTAAATTTACACTGTTTGGCCGCAGCAGCAAGGTACACAAGAGCTTTTCTTTTCTTCTATTCGTCATGTATAAATGAATTCAAATGGAGATAGAAACATCATAGTCAACAATTCTTCAGGCATAATGTTCATTTAAGCAACTTTAACATAATATCTGAGGTACGTATTTTTTTTATGGATGTAACAAAACGAATAATCAAAATACATTTCGCGGATTAGTTTAGAATAGTTTAGATTTTAAGCTCTCGCGCCAACAGCTCATAATGGCCCCCTTCCCCACCGCTATATAATTTTCCACCTTTTTTACTACTGGATGGGTAATAATAGATAAAAAAAAGTCCCAGTTACAAGATACAAAATAAATAATTGCTACGCTCAACCGTCTATCCTAATAACAAATTATATTTAAACACGTGTAATTCAAGACTTATCTTTATTAAAGTATTTTTAACGCGTCTTTAGCAAAATTCTTTGTAATAAAAATACCAAATCGTAAATTGTTTATCAAATATAATGCATAAGTTTTGTATTGTAGCTGTTATGTAATTTAGTATTTCATTTCCGTATGTATTGTATGTACCTTAAAAATGAATAAAGAATGTTTGTTAAAGAGAATCCTGTCCTCTTCCTCCATCTAATAAACATAACGTAACTAAAAAATATTTCTGGTAAGCAAAATGTAAGTGAATATATATGATGTAAGTGATTTTTGCAGCTAAAAGGTGACTAGGAGATAACCTGCATTCGCTGGTTTAAAAAATTTTTAATGACATGTAGACCTATACGATGAACTTACACGCCAAAGAGAAATACGAAACTTGGCATTAGAGATTACAATTAAGAGTAAGCAAGAGATCGGCCGTGACAGTTTTCGCATATGTAGGGCAGCAATATCGTCCCGCTGGCAGTAAAAGGGTTAAGATGTTCCATAGATTTTTACAAACGTAGTTATTTAAAAAGTTTGACCTAATTAACGTTTTTAACCACTATCTCGGACGGAGGTAACTGCAGTAAAAGAATACACTATAACTAAACCCTTTACAGGGATAAACAAACTTTAAAATCGATTTTCTCAGAAAACGGAGCACCAGATTAAAAAATGCTATATCAATTTTTTTACGTAGATTTACATTTTGCTCAGGTGTACTACTAAGAATTACCTGGCCACTCTGTATGTGTAGTATAATTATACAAGATAGGTAGAGGTGGATTTAGGTGTAAGCTAAATGGGCTTTCGCTTAGAGCAATAGTTTTTAGGAGACACCAGTTTTTCAGAAAAAATTCGCATTTGGTTTTTCTATGTATACATAGTAAAAAATCATACGAAAAGTATGAATTATTTTCTGTATATAGACATAGATATTTACTTTATTTCAGAGAATGTTACCCGGGCATACATCAGATATATTACATTTCAACTGAACTATTTATTTAATAGAGATCGTCACCTTGGTAGAACGCATTTAAATAATAAATAATATGTTTTCATAAAAATGCTAAAACTAGTATTTTAAATTATTACGACCACGCTTCTTCTTACCTTTCCTTTTCATTACGCGGCGGCAAAAATCTAAATTCAACTCCGAAGAAAGAAAGCATATTAAATCTAAAAAATCTGTTACTGAGACTAACTTTAGACTAATTGCACTTCGTTAATGAATACTTTTACTGACTTAAAAGTAAAGAAACATCATGTTTGGTGTAAACAAGAATTTAATTTGGATAATCGGGATTAGGCCCGGTTAGAAGTATCATTTACATAATATATCGAGAAAAGAAAACCTGTATTTAACTTGTCAAATGAGCGTCACCAGTATTATGGAATAGGGCAGTATTGGCTATCACTGAAAACAGAGATAAATTTTTTATCAGGTCGCACAAATAGTGACACGTACAGCGAATCTCAGAATTCTTAACACAAAGGTATTTGTACCCCTCACTATATATACGTATATTAAATCAGTAGCAAAAGAACAATTAGACAAATGTGTTCAATTAATGTTAAAATGATCAAAGATGTATACACTTCCTATTAGAAACGGGAACTATACATTATATTTCCGTTTCTAGGCTCACCATATCACTCAGCCTTGAGCAAAGTTATCAACACGAATATACTCAAATGGGAAGCAGTATACAAATAATTTTAACGATTTAAAAAACGATAAAAAAGGTAGGGTTATTTCAACCAAAATCGACGGAAATATGATGTAAAATGATACGTAAACGTCAAGATGACATTCTACATTTTATTTCCATAAAATATTGGTTTCTAAAATACATTTTATAATTTTTTCTACAACCTCGGGGAGAACGTAATAACATATTTTAAAAAGGCATAACTCTTCTAAAATTAGATCAGACTTCAATTTTTGTTTAAATATTAGTACTAGTTTACTAAAGAATGGCTAGAATGATAGAAAATAAATGAGGACACCTTTTATCTTAACTTTTTTATTTGACCAAATAACGGATATTTAAAAAGTGAATTTTTTAAATTTAAATAATTTATATGGTACATATACACGCTGAATATATTTTCAAAATCGGTTGACCTTGTTATAAGCTGCAACAATTACAGATAATGATATGTATACAAACGTATGTCTTCCGGACTGTTTGTACCTTTCCGACAGTCGAGAGTAAGTAAAAACCTAAGAGTTACAAAAACCTAAAATTTTACATGTTTACCTTGAGGATGGTATGCAAAATTAAAGAGTGCATGATCTGCCCTTAAATATACAAAATACATGAAGATGTAATGTGTGTTATTATTTTGTCCAACATTACATCAGCATCGTGTAACGTTACCTACTACGAATGCACTGGGTCTAATGAGCCATCACCTCCCACGATAAGAGCTCGTTAAGAAACTTATTTAGTGACAAAATCTCTATCGAAGCTATAATTGTATTATTAAATACCAATTCAAACAAGTTTGCTATTTTACGTTCGTCTTCACTTGTCGTAGTCAGCGATTTTAGTTGTTGATATACACTGCATATATATATATATATATATATATATATATATATATATATTTATATATGTGTATACATATGTATTACATACAATATTTTTCGAGCATGCAGTCTGCCCAATTCGCGGAAGGTTCCAGATTCCATAGAAACGCACTCTTTACATACGGTGTTCTAACAGTCCTTGGCCAATTTGACGAAATTTAAATAAATTTATATCGTTTTATTCTCATGCAGTTTCTACTTTTTACAGAAAATATAAAAATCAGATCGATGGGAATATCATGCGTATAATTATAGACATACGATAACCTGTACCCGAGAATCTACAAGAATTCTTGTTGAACAATGGAACGCATTTAGAAAATTAAACTTCTATTCGAAATTAAATTAATTATTTCCCGTCATTGTACAATTTTTTTTTTAATAATCAATTGTCAACTATAGTATAATTTGTACAGTCGTATTTGATATGGCGTCGTTATGAAAATTTGCAGACTTTTAGGACACCTTGTACATGACTGAGTGCATATATACGCGTAAATGGCCATTTAAGAAAGTCAGTCTGAGCAAGATGGCCGGCCGGACGAGATCGGCCTTTCGTTATTCCGCGGTTATTTTACATTTGCTACTATTAACAAGATTGAATAATGGACTAAGGTTTGGTGACAAAGCGACCACACTTCACATTTTGGAAGACGACAGTTCTTTCCCGGGCAGACAGTCACTTGTCATTGACCGAAATGAGTATTTGCACGACGATGCTAGCGAAACGTCATCGAGTCGAAGCCGCAGGGAAGTCCCTCCAACACAGGCGACTAATAACCCGAAGATTGTAACGAAGGTACGCAATCATGTTGGTCGCTATCGTATACAGGCTAACCGGACCAAACAAGCTCGACGAGCGGAAATGCCATTAACCAGTTTCCCGCATAATTTGCGTTTTGTTTTTGTCGCCTTATCTTCGGTTGTGCACTTGGTGGGTTCACGCGAGATACCAGAATTTTCAGAATTTCATATGGCAGCTAATAAGGCCGGCTTACAAATGCGGTCTTTGTGCGTCGACCATAGGAGCCTGTAATTGCCATATTATGTCCCTTCCGGACTAAATTTAATCAATCTTGACGAAACGCACCATAGCGTCATAGTCGTTCTGTTATTGACATGCAGAGGTCAGTAACCGCTTTGAATAGTTCTTTATTTTCCGATCAACGTGCTTTTTTCTATTTATCTATTTGCTTGTTTTATTCCTTTTATCCCTTTTCTTTCGAGTTTCAACGAACGATTAAGTACACAGTAAAATTAAGTCTTTATTTATTCTTCTCGATGAGCGACAGTTTGATGATTAATTATCGAATGAAACAGTATCTATAATGTTATAATTGCTAGTTACATACATTACTGCTACGTAAAAATTTCGGATACTTTTTCGTTTTCAAATAAATGAAATTTCTTTATATAAACGATTGCAAAAACAAAATACATTTCCGTAGTTAATCGCATTTAAATTATTTTTATAACAGTTGTTGAATTCCATTAATTGGAATCGTAATTGAATCGTGTTTTAGAAAATTTAAGTGACATTATTTTTATCTTTGTTTTGAATTCTTCTTGTCTAAAGGAGTATGATACAGCAGTACATGACAATTAGTCATAGGAAGATGCCCCTGAACACTGTGATAACAAAGAAGCATGTGACAGCATGTCCATGTCAATGAAATAAACTATAGTATTAAAAAGTATTATATCAATCATGATAATAGCAAAATTCTGTTACAATGTTTATGCTTATCTCTTAAAAATAGATGTAATGTATTTTTATTAAAATAGTTTTAGTAATAAATTGTGATTAGTTATAAATAATTATGAAATTAGCTATTGGAAAATAGTAGGTAAGATAAAGGAAGTAAAAGTAATATGTTAGGAATAACCATATTATATGTACATTTGTAATGCAGTTACAATTGAACATAAACATCAACATGAAGTCATAATTTTTCCAAGAAATACAAACTACTTACTATGAGTCATCGGTTATATCCATCAATTTATTCATGATAAAATAACTTCCTTCTTTTTATTCTGTTTTATGCGAATGATTTTGTGTGTGCTTTTGTATACTTTATTATGTGCTTTTCATACAATTTATGAAGTCAAAGTGAGAAGTTACATTTTATATATTATGCTGATAACAATTTTTATCAATTAATTCTTATCTATACTATGATTGATTTCTTTTGATAACGTTCATCACAAATAATAACTGCAAACAAAATAATATGTCCAATAAATGATTAGCTTTCATAATCAGTTTAATGTTTCTTTTTACAGATAAATGCTTTAAATGATTCTCATCAACAATTGATGGTGCATTGGGTTGGGGAGGGGTCTAATGTAATAATATGCCTGGCAAGAGATAGTACACCTATGATGCGTCTTCAGTTAAATAAACTTTATGTGCCCAGCAATCCCAGTGCTGTCTACATAAGTTACGATTATGGAGATACATTTGTGAACAAAACTGAATTTTTTAGAATTTCTTCCGATGAAAATGCACCTTATGCATCTTTGGATAAATTTATAAATCATCCAAAATCTTACAATTTCGTAAGTGTATATATGAATATTATGTTTACTTACTAACAATATTTACTAATATTAATTGTGTACTATCTCTTCCAGTGTATCTTTGTGGACAGTACAAATAGTTTACTTTTCTTTACACGAAATAATGGAGAAACCATTCAGAGACTCAAACTGCAATTTCATCCAACTGAAATTACATTTTATGAAAAGAACACCAGAGTGCTCCTTGCTCTTGATAAAACTGATCCAGAACGTAAAGTAAGATTCTCAATTGTTAATTGTTTTCTCATTAAAGAGTTATATGTTATTGTTCTATAAATATATTCTTATTTTATCGTAGCTATGGCTGTCGAATAATGAGGGACGAAGTTGGGTATCAACTTACCCATATGTGAAAGCATTTTTCTGGTCACCCGCATCCTCTTTAATAATTGAACGAATAGGGCATTCTGGATCAAATACTGTCTTAGAATGGCCTGATTTTTATAACTCGGTTTTATATTCACAAGCAATAATAATAGCGGACCGAGCTTTGAAAGTTGTGATAACAAACGTTGAAGATTTTCAAATCAGAGGTGACTATAGATTTGCAACATCGAGAAACATAAAGGTATGTGTATGTTTACTTTTATTTTGATATTTCATACTAGAGTCCATTCGTGCATATAAATATTATAGTCATTTTTTTCACAATAGAATGGCACAGAGAATTTGGAGCTTTTTATATCTTATAAGAACAACAGTTTTGTGAAGGCTGAATTTAACACAAACTTACCTCGTAAAAATTATCACATTGTTGATGTTTCACACAATACAGTCTTTGTCACAGTTGCTCACAGCGAAACTCTAGTAAACCTTTATGTATCAGAGGTTATAGATGACAAAAAGGCATTGTTTACATTATCACTTGAAGGAATTCTCACTTTCTTCCCTAATGGTACATGGAAGGACGACAGATGGTTGAAGTAAGCCTTATTTTAGTTAACATTATTTTCGTTAACTTTTTTATTGTAGTTACATATTTTACCCATTTTCAGTGAAGCAACCGATGAAACATTTACTGATCTGTACAAGGTCGAGGGTCTCCGTGGTATCTACATTGCATCCCAAGTAAAAGGAACACCAGAATCAGGTACAATTGGACCAGAATATTTAATGTCACTGATAACGTTCGATCATGGATTAACGTGGAAGCCCATCAAGACACCTGATGTAAATTCTGAAGGATTTCACATGCACTGTGGTGAAGGGTGTTCATTGCACCTGAGTCAACGTTTCAGTTATCTGTACCCTGCGACTAGATCTGTATCTATTATGAGTTCAAAGTCAGCTCCTGGCATTATAATGGCTACTGGTGTAATAGGACAAAATCTGAAAGGTCATCCCGCGCTCTACGTGTCCAGGGACGCTGGTTTGTCATGGAAACAAGTCCTTAAAGACTATTATTTCTTCAACATGGGTGATCACGGCGGTTTATTGGTAGCTGTAAAATATTTCAAATCGCGCGGTGAAACAAGGGATCTCTCTTATTCTGTTAACGAAGGTGAATCTTGGCAATCATACACGTTTAACGAAAAAATGTTGAAAGTGTACGGGTTAATGACTGAACCAGGAGAGAACACGACGGTATTTACGATGTTTGGTTCGGACAGTGGACAACATCAGTGGCTTATAATCAAAGTCGATTTACGAAAAGTATTTGATAGAAATTGCACAGAAGAGGACTTTAAGTACTGGTTTCCTACATACAGAGAAAAAGAAGAGTCGTGCACATTGGGACGAAAGGAAATTTTCAGTAGAAGAGCTACACGAGCAAATTGTTACATTGGCCTAGATCATACTAAACCTGTTCGAACTATTTCATGTCAATGTGAAGCCAGGGATTATCAATGCGAATTCGGGTTTATACGAGAGGTCAATCCATATACTTGTATTCGCAATAAATCTATGACCGATTACGATCCTTATGCTATACCGAGTACTTGTAAACCGGGCGAGGTTTACAGTCGGACTAAGGGCTACGTAAAGATATCTGATGACGAGTGTGTTTTTGGCTCGTCTAGGTATTTTGAACCAGATTTGATTCCATGTCCCATTGGAGAGGTCCCACAGTTTTTACTTGTTGCTCAACGGGAACACATATCACGCATCGATTTGACAGAAGAAAAACTGGAAAAGTTGCCGGTTCATGACCTGAAAAATGTTATATCTATCGATTTTGATATGAGAAATAACTGCTTGTATTGGGCAGACATCGTGAACGACACGATTGGTAGACAATGTTTCAATGGTACAAACGCCCCTGAAATTCTAGTAGAGACTGATCTTAGTTCCATTGAAGGAATGGCGTTCGACTGGGTGTCCAATCTGTTATACTTCGTTGATGGTGTTAAAATGAGAATTCAAGTAATCAGAACAGACTTATCTACTATGGGAAGGATGCGAAGGACTATTCTGGGACCTAATAATCTTCAAAAGCCAAGAGGTATTGCGGTTCATCCGATGAATGGGTACATGTTTTGGACTGATTGGGCCCCGGGCAATGCCTCTGTTTCGAGAGCTAATCTGGATGGAACCGAAGTAAAACGATTATTCGTTGAGCCGACTGTTGAATGGCCAAACGGTATAACGATTGATCACATAGCTGAAAGGATATATTGGGTGGACGCCAGACAGGATTATATTGGTTCGAGCGACTTTGACGGCAAAAAATTCAAGAAGGTCATATCGAAAAACGAACGAGTATCACATCCGTTTGCAGTCGCTGTGTTCAAGGATAACATGTACTGGGATGATTGGAGGGAGTCGATGATATTTGTTGCGGACAAGGATCACGGTGTAGGTATCTCCTCCATCATGGGCGAGCTAACTGGCTTGATGGATCTGAAAGTGTTCGCACACAGCATTCAACAAGGCACGAACGCTTGTGAGAACCATACCTGTTCACACATTTGCGTGGGAGCGCCAAAACACAGTTTCTCATGCCTTTGTCCGGACGGGATGGTGATGATAGACAACAAGTGCATGTGTCCGGAAGGTAGCACCCCGTATCCGAATTCTACATGCCCACGGGTAGCCAGCACATGTGCAGCTAATCAATTTGCCTGCAATAATGACGTGTGTATACCTGCATTCTGGCATTGCGATGGTGACAACGACTGTGGAGACCGTTCCGACGAGCTTCATTGTCCCCGAAAAACCTGCTTCCCGAACTACGAGTGCGACAACGGCACCAAATGCATTTCTCCATCTTGGTTCTGCGACATAGATAAGGACTGTAGGGATGGTGCGGACGAGTTGAACTGCAAGTATTCTACCTGCACGGATTCACAGTTCAGATGTGACGGTGGTAGATGTATATCACATGGATGGGTGTGCGACGGTGAAAACGACTGTCAGGACTTATCGGATGAGTGGTTTTGCAAGGCCAATTCGGGAGAGGTAGCGCGAAACACTTGTAGATCCGACGAAATGCTCTGTAAACATGATAACACGTGTATGCCAAGCGTATGGAAGTGCGATGGCGAGTCAGACTGCGAGGACGGCATGGATGAGGAGAACTGCAGTAGCATCGTCTGCGAGAGCTGGCAGTTTACCTGTAACTCGTTCAAAGGCAATCATAGATGTATCTATAAATCGTTCGTATGCGACGGGGACAAAGATTGTCCCGACGGTTCGGATGAGGTGAACTGTACTGCTACCGCTGTACCAGAGGCGCTACCAAATCCGACAATGCCCAGTAGCCCGTGCAATAATTGGATGTTCATGTGCGACAATAACAAATGCGTGCCTTACTGGTGGAAATGCGACAGCGTGGATGACTGTGGCGACGATTCTGACGAAGTTGGTTGCGGAAATGCCGACGACATACTTCCCGTCACTACGGTGGCTACCACTGAGGAACCTAAAGTGTGCAGCGAAAACAGATTTCAGTGTTTAAACGGCGATTGCATACCAAACGCTTGGGTTTGCGATGGTTCGATTGATTGCCGTACTGCAGAGGATGAACAACATTGTGTTGCAGAACAGGGTTTTTGTCATGATGGCCAATTTAAATGTCGCTTGGATGGCGCTTGCATACGCATCAGAGATGTCTGTAATGGTTTTGAAGATTGTCCTGATGGTACCGACGAATTTGGCTGCTCTACTGAACCACACATCAGTCCGGCTGCAACGCCTTCTTGTTACGACGGTTTATTCCCTTGCGACGAAATCAATTGCATCCCACTGGCTGCTTACTGTGACGGTAAGCCAGATTGTGTAGACGGCTTCGATGAAAGCAACTGCTGGAAGAATAGTTCACGCATTTACCAGGTTCTAGTAATGGGTGTCGATGAACGTTCGGTCAGTTCTACAAGTCTCCTCTTATTCTGGTGGATGCCTGTTCCATCCAACGTTACCTTTGAATTTCTGCCTTCCATCGCAAACGTATCGCAAACAAATCCGTCTCCTAAGTGGGTCAATGCTAGCAAGTGGATCGAGGAGATGACATATCAGTTCACTAATTTGGAACCCTATACCCAGTACAATGTTACTGTCTATGTTAGAGTGAAGGGTCAGCCAACTGTCTTCCCACCAGCAAAATACATGATTGTTAATACTGGGAAAGGTGCACCGTCTGAACCACGACTACTTAGGGTCAAGCAGAGTTATGGAACTCGAGTGGAATTACATTGGCTACCGCCTTCGCATTCCAATGGACCTATAATTGGATATGTTGGATTTATAGCACCACCCATACCACCCGTACGGTTCTTCAAAGCAAAAACGTCAGCGGTGATAGACATGGCGTTCGAATCAGGCAAAACCTATTCATTTTGGGTGATTGCTAAGAATGAGGAATATGAATCACCTTCTTCAAATGTGGCCACATTGACTTTCGATGGATCTGTGAACATAGATAACATTGAACAGCTTTCCGTAGTAGCGGTCACCAATTATTCTATCACATTGACTTGGAAAGCTATCAAGATTGCTGATCAATATCGGGTGACAGCAAGACCGTTGGACTTGGCATATCTAAATTCACCACCAATGCAAGTACCAGAAAATACTATCAATATTACCAACTTGTCTCCTGGCGTCAAATACAATATCGAAGTTGAAGCGGTTATTATTGAAAAGTATGTTGGGAAATCAGCCACCATAACCGCTACAACAGAAGGAACACCACTGCCATTGGTCGAAGATTTTGAAGCACACTTAGTACATCAACCCGAAATGGCGGTGAAATTACACTGGAAACCTCCTAATTCGACGGAGAAGATTGATTGGCAATATGTTGTTTATTATTCGAGAATGTTCTTTGAGCTTAATATTCACGGTAAGTTTCAATGTTTGATATTGCATTATCTACCAACAAATGTTTTGAAAATTAGCATTTGATAATTTTTTAATAAAGAGTTGAGGATACTCGGCTTTTATAAAATGGCATCATATATTTTCAACTTCATTAGAACAATATTAACGACCGATTATAACAGCAATTTGAGATTACTTTGAACAGAGGAATTCTTATGTAAGGTATAAAAACGATAATATGTAAAATTTTATTTCAAACATATTACAATTTAAATTATAGACTCAGATTAAAAAACAAAAATGAAAGTTTTCTATTTTCTTTTGTTATTCTAAGGAATAAAAAATTAAAAAAAAGAAGCATTTTAGTTACTGATCCCTTTATCATCGAACAAAAATTCAAGACGTTCAGTCCAGTTCTAAAAAAGTTATTGCGATTTAAATAACTTCAAATAATTTTCTATGTTAACATTTTAACTTATAACTGGATAATGTTGAAAATATATGATGGTGTCTAAAAAAGGAGAGGTAATTCTATGATTTCTTGTTGACCAGAAATATTTTTGTCAAATAATTGGAAAGGTCAGAAAAATGATGGTTAATTATAAAGCATATACCTTTTGTATGTTTATGCAGCCATATAATCTATATATTAATGGTTCATAAATTAATCTTCCAGAAATTAAGTTGCTTACATCGAATCTGTACGCGGTAGTCGAGGATCTAGATACATGTGAGAGATACAGTTTTGCGGTTGGAGTTTACGGACAGTATGGTAGTACTGGTCCTTTGAGATTTGCACATCGTGTGTATACGAGTTTCGATCCACGTGCCGCACCAACAGATGTACGCGTAGTACCGTCTGACAAGGATAATAACATAACTGTTTTTTGGTCTGCCAGTTGTGATGTAATCGATTCGCCTATCGCATATACGGTGAGTTTTTTCATTTTGTTATTTTGTTCATAACGCATAAAAAACACAGGTTTTATTAAAAGTGAATTATATAGGTGTAATTCGAAACATGCGACTTTCTTGTAAACTTCTATAAAAATATTTCAGACAAATATTGTACGATGTGATAGGGCAAGTGGAAATGTAGGGTAGTTCTTAGTTTAATACAAAATTGCTAATATAGGTGTATTGTTGTTATTTATGTTGTAGATCACTGTGACTGAGTTAACGCTCAATAAACATTTCGCGGTAACACTGCCACCGACAAATAAAACAAAAATGAATCACACGTTTACCTCTATAAATTATGGTAGTACGTATAATATAGTTATAGCAACGGATGTTAAAAATGCTGTGCAAAGTCGACCAATTATCTATACGGCTACTGCATTACCGCCACCTCATCAGCTACTGGTTGTTCCCGAGAAGTCGGAGTACATTCTATTTTGGCAGGAGCATGATCTACCTGGTGATTTAAAGACGTCAGAGTATCATTATGAAATTCTAGTGACGGAAGGATCGAAAAAAATGAACGAATCCGAGGCTACAGTGTACAAGGTTCAACGACCACCGTACACTTATAAGAATGTCAAGCCGAATATAATTTATAGTTTCGCTGTTCGTATAGTCACCCATGAAGGTTACAAAAGTCATCTGAGTGAGGTTGTCAGCGTTATATCTCCTAATGGTAATTATCTTTTTTCATAAACGATTTTAATCATGTAAGAAGAATCAGCAACTTTAGACAAATAAAACCAATGGCTTCTTTTGAGTTTATGTATAAGCAGATTTGAAAATTTTTATAACAGAGACAGAGGAAATTGAATAAAATAAACTTTGAAAAGGAAGTTGTGAACTAGGAAAAAGATGGAAATTATGGTTTGAAATTTGTCATGTATTTTTAAATATTCTAATGCTCCAGTTTTTAATGTTTTTGACGTTGTTATTTAATACAGTAGTTACATTTAGTACAATTTGTTTCAGAATTGGCGTTACCAGTAACAATAAGTACAAACAACATTTTGTCTTTTGCTATACCCATTTGTTTACTCATTGTTGTTCTGGGATCTGCCCTGGCGTACTTTGTAGTAAGACACAAGAAACTGTCAAAGACTTTTACACAATTTGCCAATAGCCATTACGACACAAGACGCGGACAAGCAACCTTCCCGGGAACTACAGATGGTTTGGGTTAGTATTTGTTATAGTAGCTTTGTTTACTTACATAAGAATATTGAAAATTTTAGATATCCTTATCAGCATAAATGCGATTAACGTATTTCAAATATACACATCATATTGCGATGTGATCGTAGTGAAATACAAAACTTTACGGAAAATACAAAACTTTTAAAATAGAAAATACATAAATTTTCAAGCGAAAAATGTATGAGGATTAAATTAATGACTGCAGTTTATAATCATTTCTCGAATATTTAATTTTTTTTGAACGATCATACGGTTTTGTATTGCTTATTTACTGTAGCAATGACGCAGTTTCTGAGTTATTGATGCAAAAAAGTCGATTCTTATAAACACTTCTTTATGAGTAAAGTGTTCATATAGTAATGTTTCATAAAATATAAAGTAAGAACAGGCTACTATATGAACGCAATATATGTATTGAAGCTTCAAGAAAAGTGGTATTGTTGCAAAGCTATACCAATTTGAAACATTTCAAACTGATTTTCTTAAAATCTAGATTTGCGAATTATTTGATTTTCGTAACAAATTAGTAATATTGTCAACAATATAATAATAAATATGAGATTTAATGATATTTTCAGAGGAGGACGATAGCCCCGTGATTCGAGGCTTTTCCGACGACGAACCATTGGTGATAGCATAAATCAAGCAATAAGCAACGTCCACATTTAAATTACACATTCACACAAAGTCACACATCGGATACAGTGAACACATATATACGTACATGAATATAATATTTACGTGTTAGGAGAAATGTGCCAAGACACTATTGTAAACTTTGAATAACTTCGAGTATATATATATATGTATGTATATGTATAGGTAAGACCTGTGCATACATGTGGAAGCTTTTATGAAAGTGGCTCAAGACTGATACACTTTACTAATCCTAGTAAGTTACAGTTCGATTAGACAGGCTGCTTAGAGCACTTACATGAAAGCTTTTGCGTATCACCGACCTCCCTTTTGTTTTATAGAGGTATAATTTTATACGCTATCGCTCAGAACTTTGGGGTATCTTTCAATCTTTAAAACATCGGAGTTACAGCCAGACCAAAAATCTTCTTTTTTCCGGTAACATAAAATGTTCTAAGCACCGGTTCTACTAATATGTGAGCTATTTAATAATCGCCTAAGTCGTGATTCACGGTAAAGTAATTATACTTTAATTTAAGATCAAGTCATGTAGGAAAGCGAAGGGTGTTCCAAATGTTTGAGCAGTGGTGTAAGTGTACATGATGTCGATTAGTATACGGCGACAGTTAGGTTCATGTCGTTATGTGGGAGGGGGGAGGGGGCAGGAAGCTGTTGATATATATGTAAAAGTCGTATGAAAAGAGAGTGAGAGAGCAACCTGTACATATAGTAAATATTTTGTACCGAACTGCGGAAACTAGAAGCATTTCCAAGATGCCATGCATACAATGACGTTGACACGAAGTTTATATAATATGACAAGAGTAATTGATACTGCGATGAAAATTTTTTAAGTGTCAATGCGTTGGGGCATTTTTTGAAGAGTGGAGTCACCCGAATCGATTTTACGTTTTCGACGAGAGAGAATACAAAATTTCTTACCTGTCTAAAGTTGATGAAAATATTTTATATAACTCTGCTTCTTTTAATTGTTTTGTAATAAATCATTTTTACGTAACTTACGAACGCATATGTATAAACACAAACACAAGCGAATAAGCTTATCTATACTGTTTTAGGGACGGAAGAAACTTCGCGCGACAACGGTTGAAAGTTCCGTTAGTTTAAAGCATTTTTACATAATACATGATGATCTTTGACCACGTTTAGAGAAGTTAATAATAAGCGAATCGGAACACTAATTTCTTGTAAAGAAAGACGTAGGGTGAGTGAGACAAGGAGAGAGAGAAATTATATTTTTAAGCGCGCCGTTGTTCGAAGAGTACCATCCTGGAACTTGTACATCGGTTTACAGTTTTCATTAGAAAGAGAGCATTATGGATTTATTGCACAGGGTATTTCACATTGTGTGGTTAGTACTACAGGATCAATTTGGGATTCGGAAACAAAAAGAAAGACTCGTTAGAAATTGTTGGTTTATGAATGTGAAGTATTTACTATTTTGAATCCTGAATTGGTCTTTATTGTTACTCGCTTGTGATTAATATACTAACCGCCACCTTACTCTCTTTTTAATTATCTGGATTAAGATATGATCTCATTTAACCGGGGATGGCAGCAATTTAAAATATTAAAGTTTTTAATTTTAATATAACACATTTGAAAATGGTATACACTATAATGTTTAAACGGGTGAATGTTTTAAATTTCGATTACTATAGAATGCCATCAAATGCCAAAAATATGCCATCAAATGTAACTAAGTTGCTCTATATACAAAATCCACATAATTTGTTTAAATTCACCCAACAAGATCTAACCTTTAGTCTTATGTATAGAGATACACAGATAAGTAGTGACTTACTCGAGATTATTTTACTTTCTGGTGATTATATTTTTCAACTTAGAAGATATTTAACATATTATTTAATTTATTTGATATTTGTAGTACTCTATACCCGGTTAAAAGTGATTAGATTAGCATTCGTGACTGAAGAACGTAACAAGATGAAACTTTTGTGCATAGTGACTATACATTTTGAATAATTGGTTTCCAAACCTGTAGAAACTCTTGCTCATTTAACGGTTTATTGATATCAGATTTCGATGGTATGGCGGTCGTCGTGTTACGGAACAGCCTTCAGATGTAAATAGTCTGTACACGAGGTGATGTTCGTGTCGTCATACAATGCTCAAAATTCTATCTTGAGGTCTTCGACAACTGCCATTTTTATATGCGATTCGATGCCATGAGCAGCTAGTGAAAATGAAAGTTTCGAGACGCCGTCTCTCATATGTTGTTTGAATCGTGCAATCGGCAGATAGCAAGATGATTCGTTCCGGAGAAATCTTGAGCTTTATTATTAAGGTTTGTACTGTGTCGTATCCGTGCAGCCAGGTTCATATCGACATATATTGAAAATGTT
The DNA here is from genome assembly GCF_028453695.1 of Augochlora pura. Taxonomy (NCBI): domain Eukaryota; kingdom Metazoa; phylum Arthropoda; class Insecta; order Hymenoptera; family Halictidae; genus Augochlora; species Augochlora pura. Next base: position 13,816,951 of record NC_135772.1, on the reverse strand, counting down.
TGGTCAATCTCGGGAGTATCATTCTTAGGTATTTATGTTCTAGAAAAAGAGTATCAAGGCAGCAAATACTAAGTTTATATTGCTTCGGATCATTCTATTTTGTTATTGTCAATTTTACGTCAATTTTCTGATTGATGCAGCATTTTCTTATTCAACCGGTTAATTGATCGACTTCGCGACGATGAATATTTGCTTGGACATGTTTGAAGGATCATGGTACCAGTTCAAAGCGATTTATCTCGCAAGAAACGCGATTATTAATAATTTATACTATTACTGATATTACGGCAATTGACATTGAATGAATTTTATGTAAATAAATAAGGCAATTGGAAGTCATCGGAAGATACACGTGAATACAAACGACAAGTTTACTCGTATTCCTTGGTAAACAGGTTCTGCTTGAAGTACCGTGCTCGTTATTCCCTATTTACGATCTTGCTGCAATGAACTCTTTGTAACCGTCTCGTCGGATTTGTAATTATTTTCATGAAGTAAACGAAAGTTTTTGTTTATAGGTACCGCGTGGACTGATCGTAGAAAGGGAAGATTGCACATTTCTTTTTAACTTTATACTGTCATGTTATCGTTATCTCGCACTTAGTTTTTCCGACTCGTCAATATTTCGTTTTTAAATTGCCGTGCCTACTCATAATTCCGAGATTAGAACGTCCTTGGGATTATTGGTAAATCGATTCACGCATTGTCAACGCGATATTGTTACACGAAATAAGTACGGGCAAAATAGAGGTAAAAGGAGGTAGAGAACGTCGGAGGAAGCCGGACAAGTTCGAAGCAGTTTGCGTCGACGGGAGCGTAGCTTGTATGTGTAAATCTCAAGGGTTATAGCAATATAACAGTGATATATACATAATATATAAATATACATAACGTATGCATATAATATATTTGCGTGTAAATAAAAGAGATTACGGCACAAGTGATAATCAGTTTGTTCTCGATGGGAGGAGAAAATTGCCATTCGTCTAGTGAATTATATATAAATTCGCTATAAACTCGATCGATCGCAATGACATTTGGTTACCCAAAAATACGGGTCTCATTTTACGCTGAGAGACAGTTGAATATATTAAACTTGCTTTGTTGTGGGAAAGCATAACTACCCTGCCTTTCCGTAACGTTTCCCGATTTTTTTGTCCGAGATATTCCATTGATGTAGAATTTTTTAGGTATTTTTAATTACAGAATACTTGAAGGCAGTGTTATATGTGAAGAACGTTATCAAATATTTTCTCACTACATGATATAGATTAGAGTGACCAGATTATTAGACAATTGTCAACAAATTGTTTTTAAAAAAGCAATTGCTTCGGGTAATAACAAAAGTTAAAAAAAACGTTGTTTTTTTAGATGATGTTTTATCTGAGCTTATAACGAAAAATTTAAAAAATGCGTTTTGTAGATCTCGTAACTCGTATGTATACGTGCTGAAAAATGTATTGAAATTGATCGACGCATAGCCAGGATATAGCCACCAAAAAATGTTAGAATTATCTGTTCTACAATAGTTAAAATTCGCAATGAAAAACGAACTTCTAATATTAACAGCTCGCAAAAAACGCGACAAGAAAAACTTCAAACGTCAAAAGATATCTCGTTTTAAGAACTATCAAGCGTTTAATGGTTCAACTCTAGTGCGTTATAGTTCCGCAATCGGCAAGATGAGAAGTTACGACAGCCTCGTGTTGTTTCCTAAAAAAATCCACCATTTCTTGATACACCAATCGAAACGCTTGTTCGGAAAGTTCTCCGCGATTCGCGCGACCGGCCACGAAATTACGGGTCCCGTTCCTCACCGATTGGAGAACGGAAGTTTGACGATCGACGAACGAAACGCTCAGTTTCCGGCGGATACGTGTCACCATCATGTCGGTTTGCCGAAAAAGTGGAACGCGACCGGCCGCGCCATCGTTGTCCGACCGATTCCACAATGAGCCTGTCTCCCAGGGAGACTAAGCACTTCCGTTGAACTTCGCCGAGATAATTTGAGGTTTTCGGCACCGTTACTTCATTAAAAATGAACAGAACGGAATGTCTCCTTGTGTTCTCCGCGTTCTAAATTTCAAGTCGACGCGCCGGTACGCGTCGTATGCCTACATATGCGGCCGCGGTGACGTTCCGTCCATTACGTTCCCACTACCCGTCGGAAATTACGGCAATCCATGACGAACCATTATGATCGTCCGGCGCGCTATGCTCCAACGCCTGTCGACCGTTTAACTAGTTGGATCTCGATTCTCTGCACCTGGTTGATGTATCGCGCCGAACTTTTTCAAGGATACCTACACTCCTGGCAAAGAAGAGAAGCAATCGAGGACCTAGCTGAGAAAGAGCACATGCAATCGTGATTCTATAGAAGCATTCATCTAAAGACTTGCTAACAAATTGTTTCAGTCGTCAATCCCAATTCAGAATATTACTTATTATCAAATAAAAAAATAACTTCATATAAATTCGGCGGTTTGACTAAAAAATATTCTTGCTATCCTTAAAGGAGAAAGTATCGGGAATTTATTTAATTACTGGTACGTTCAATAACAACAGTAGCTGTTCGAATAAGTTTACAGATTGTTTTTTCGTGGTGAATTATTATAAGAGATTTTCATAACTATTTTCCCTGCGGTCTATCCCTGAGAGGGTCCTAGGAGCTTCCTAAAACGACCATTAAGTTTACGAAATCTACAAGCAGCGCTAAATTATTCATTCAGGAGGAACAAAGCTCGATTTGATAGATTCTTTCATCTCGCAAACGTTCTCACGGGGCCAGGTAACCGTGAAATCATTCGCGGTGGAAAGTCTGCCGTTGGATACGAGCTATTACACAGTTAATATTTTAATCATTGGGAATCTAAGACTCCATTTCAGGATTAATCATCGATCCGTGCCTCTGGCAACGTCTTTGCCGCGGATCTAGTGCTTGTGAACCGGATGGCACCCAGTACCTATTATATCGGGTTAATCGATTTTTTAGCCCTGAAATATGGGCAATCATCTCGCGGAACTTTGCATTTTCTCTGATTACACGTACCACCGACTTTTCAGTGCCCGTCGGCAGTGCTGTGTAACATAGTAGAAAAAATAAATATACATATCCTGAAACTGTAATAGCGTGAGTCAATTTGATACAACTATCCGTATTAATATACATTTAAATTAAATTTCGTATTAATATACATTTAAATTAAATTTTGTATTAATATACATTTATATTAACTTTTGTGTTAATATAAATACTATTCCAAGTTTTCACTTGATTTTACAAACATGTGCAATGGGAATCGTATTGAAGGAAATATTAATTGAGTTATTTGTTTGATCTTTCATGGAAAATGGATGCGAAGTTCCATTAAAAATTTTATTTGTCTGCGAACTGGATCCAGAAGTGGTAGGATTTTGTTTCGGAACAATGAGACACCGAAAATGAAATAAATTCTTTAAAGAGAATATAAAGGTCCTTAAACGGTAACTTGAAAGTGTCTATAAAATGTAGATTTAGTTTAGACATTTAATGTCTCGTACAGCATTAATTAGAGCTGCACGCTTCATTACGGCAGGCGCCAATTGCCTTTTGTATATTTTCCTCACTCCACGTACCACAAATGCTTTTCGACATGCTCTGGTAACGAAGAAGAACACTTGCGGTTTCTGAAAATTTCATCTCACCCTTAAGCCGAACTAGGACGATTTAGGAAAACCGCTAGATGGTATCGATATACGAGGAAATACGATCGAGTGGAAAAGCTTGTGGATTGCTATGAACCCGATGATTTTAATCCATATTGACGCAGTTTCTATAAAGACCCGCGGTATTATTCGAAAAACAGGGGAAGAATATAACGATGCATTGACGACATGTTGGACATGTTTTTACCTTCTGGCAAGGTAAGGCTGTCATTTCTATTTTGAGATTATTAGACAAACGACGAAATGGGTTGTAGCAAATAAAATTAATCCCATAGAAAATATCATTGACATTGTTAGACATGTTTGTACGGAAAATTGCTCTGAGATCTTTGTATAGATAGTATATCGATATTGATCTTGAACTTATGACTAGCGAAAGTGGTTCTACCGATTATTAAATCTTCTTCGTGATCCTACAATTCTGTCAATATTAATACTATTAATTATTGCTACATTTCTTCGTATTCGTTAGGGACATTGATCGTTTCTTGAAATTCACTGTTCGAAGTGTGCGAGGATTGAAAGTAGGTAAGTCAACGTTTTTATTCACGCGACAGGAAACGGCGGTTAAATGAACTCGTCAACAACGATGATGATTTGTGGTTTAGTTGGACCATCCTGTCAAATCCTGGCGAACACCGCCTGAGGATGTACCGTTCCGCGGAAATGTGTACGCGAAATGACAGGGTTTCATAAAGATCCGAGTTTGCACGGTGTCTTCGATGCGTTTCGCGTCGTTACGCCAAGAGACGCCGGCGCACATCGCGAAACTGGGCTACGCACGTGCAAATGTACCGCAATAATAATTGTTTCCTTAATTATAGGCTCGTTGTACGCGCGTGTACGTTCATTGCTCTTTTCACGAGTACCCGGCTCCGAAGGATGGTGTACCGTCTCTTCTAGCGGAGGAAGACCGCGCGATCGTCTGTCGCTGTCATTAGCGAGCACTGTCACGAAAACAGGATCGTGTCAATTGCGTCGGGTGTCGTTAACTAATTTTGCTTCTGAAGTTGCGAACGAGCGCCCAGCCGTCGCGTGTACAGAATCGCCTTCGGGAGACTAATTATGTGAACCGTGGGCCTATTGTGGCTTTAAACATTCGAGATTAGGTGTGACTTCACGCGAAGTCTGAAAAAATGGCACCTGCTACAGCTACAGCGGTCCTTGCATAACGCGCATTGCGTGCGACGGTTCCGTTCGAAACAAGGGAATTAATTGATTTCTATGAAGAATCAAATTACGTCTAAATTACCGAAAACTAGATAAAATTATGTTAAATGAATGTGTAACGGTTCCCTTAAATCTTCTGGAACTGTTAATAACTCGTATGTATTTTTGCTAATTAATTTCGATGTAAAAATTGCATGTAAAACGCAGTGCATTCCGAAATATTCTTGTTCGGACTATCGATCTAACTACATTATTAATTATAGTGTATCAGCTGTCTAGTGGAAGGTCTATTAAAATGATTATGTAATGGCCACGCCTCTTGCACGCAGGATAGCAGAGTAATAAGTAAATAAATTTATAATTGATAGGTGCAAAACGTAGTTTCGTGACTAGCATCTAGCCGCTGATTCGACTCGTTGGGCTCGTGGTTGCAGCTGATGAACATTTCCACTACAATTAAACAAATGTTTAGTTTGCCTAAACATAATGCTTTAGCTATTACGTTTTAAATCAAAACTGTTAAATACTTGTATTTTAAGTAATTATTTGCTCGACCAGAGCGGAAGTACACTGAATTACGCGTTTGTTTGTTTGTTAGTATTTCTAGATCAAATTACATTATAACATTGCTTATTATTAAGTTTGACGTTATATATACATATAACAATTTAATATTATAAATTGTAACTGTCACGAACAGATTGTAACATTCAATAGCAAAGATTGATTAGGGGATGGGAACGTGGTATTCCAAAAAGACAAGTAGAAAAAAAAATGTGACAGTCGGTTTCCCCGGAAATGATTGGAAAGTTATGAAAAACATGGTCATAGGTGAGAGCGCGACCGTGCTTATGATCTTATTTAGTTGTAACTTTTCCGTCTCGTTCCCATAAATTGAATCGCGTGAAAACTCATGTTGAATTATTATTTTCGCGGCCTTTTTCTATTCTTTACAGTAAACGGAAAGCAATCGTTTACAACAAACACAATGAAGATATTAGAAAATTATTTTTTACATTACGCGAGGAGTTAATTAATACCCCGCATAAATGTGCAGCGGCCAGAAACTCGCGAGAATTCTTTCCAATTATCTACATGTGTTCGTATTTTCCATACTTTACTCTTGATTATAGCAATCAGATAATTAGATCTCGAATTCTATTTAATGGCAACTTTCGCCAATGAAAACATTTCATGTAACAGCAATTTTTTCGTAAAGATAATTTGGCCTTTGGAGAGACGTTCTTCGAGCATATTCTTAGAAACGAAACTATGTAATTTAAAGTAAAATTCCGTTCAGCAGCTAATCTTTCATCGAAAATAAAATTCGTATCGGTGCGTAATGATCGGGAGCTCGTATGAGAATTAATTAGGAAACGGTCGTTGGAGTTCCGTGTAGCGCAACTTATGTATATCATTCCGAGTGATTTCAACGCTTGTATAGGCGGTAATGCCGTTCGTACCAGTCATGGCACAATAGTCGATAGTTTCGTGATGCATTATTGTTAACGGTATTACCGTAACCATACGTTCGGCTCAAATGATCCGCTGACGCTAACATTTCTGTTAGTACTTCAGCCTATTATCCTTTTACAATCCCGCGTAACATTGAAATAACACATTTATTACTTGCATTTTTCACGCCACGGTTCAATTTACGGCAAAAGCTTAGCGAAACAATTTCCTCGCTCCTTTAGCTCCTGGTTTTGCGATATCTGCCCTCAAGTATCTCGTGTACTAATAATTTGTTGACATGTGAGATTTAATATTCTTTTTCTCAACAGACAGAATTGTTCTTCATTTGCCTTGTTCACGTCCACTTATAGAAACATTAATTATGTTATTTTGTAGCCTTCTCGAAACCATTCAATTTCTGTGAGAAACATTTTTCATGTAGTGTGTAATTAATGAGCTATCATCATTTATAGTTTAAAATCGGACACTCTGTACACGTATATAAGAATCTGCGTCTATTTATCTGAATTACGATATTATAAAAATCTTATAGCTAGTTTAATATGCTAATGAACGCCCATCTTCCCAACGGAAATACGGCACATGCTATGCTCGCGGAGCGAGCAACGCCAAGACACTGGATACACATCGGAGCCGAATTCCGAGGAAATACAATGGCGTGTTCAATGGTAGATAATAATGGACTCGCGTCAAGGGAAATTAGTCCGTTACCAGCGTTAATTAACATATTACAACGCTAGCGCGGCAGAAACGACAATTTCTTACCGTTTACTCGCGTTTCCGTCTTTTTCGACGTCTTCCTCCGGCGAGTTTCCTTAATTAGCAATCACGCGGATCGTAGAACTAGCGGGATCGAGACTGGTCATGACTTCTTTTTCTTTTTCTTTCTTTTTTTTCGTAGAATCAAGCAGGATTATTTCGACGCGCGGAATATTTTACAAGCGGAAAGGTAACGGTATCGTATTTTCATCTTTATTCATCAAATATGCAGGTCTCTCGTGTCTCTCGATGTTAATTACGATTTTGTGCTTTAATTTGCCACCATTCATCACGATTTGCCCAACGGATTCGAGGTCTGGTGTGTCGATTACATCGGCGTCATTGATGCGGCTGTAAACAAACTAATAAGAATAGGGAAACATTTAAATAGGGGAATTTGATAAAACGATTACGGGACTAGATTCCGGAGAAAGTGTTCCGATAAGAAAGTTTTCCGTTTGTAGAATTTTCTAAAGTTCGTGACGTCCGTAATTGAATATATGTATAAGCGTACACTTTCTATATGCAGAAAATGTTCGAATAAATGTTCCTACCGTAGCCAACATGACCGCTGAAGCTCTCTGAAGATATTTTTCTAAAACAGAACATAAGAATACCATCAATATTATGCAAACGCGAAGAAAATAAATAAGAACATTTTTAGCTCGAATGAATGCTGGCACATTACACTTTTACATTACCGTAGTAACAATGGTACCTCTTTTTTGGCCAGACGGCAAAAAAAAAAACAATCTCGTCCATTCAGTCTTCTCATTCCATTCATCTATCCTCTACCTCGTAATTTTATCTTAACTTCCACATCATTTCGTACCACCATGGAAATTACTACGAACTAATTAAGTTTCCGAATTCGAGTACGCGCTCCAATCAAAACGACGGAATCAACAAAAATAAAATTCCATAATTCATTGAAAAATTATTAACATAAAATGGATAAACTAATCAAAATCTTATAGCTAAACTTAACATAATTATTGGTATAACTAAATAATAACCTTTATTAACTTTTTCAAGAAAAAAAAACTCCTTATTCAATAACTTAATAACATCTCTAAAAGGTTGTATAATTCCTAAAATTCCTACCTTATTTGGACCTTTACGATTCTGAATATATCCTAAAACCTTACGTTCAAATAAAGTTAGAAAAGCCATTGAAATTAATATCAAAATAATTAATATTAAAATAAATATCATATTAATCAGTTTCGATACATTTAGCTCTGTCATTCGTTGAGTTTTCGAGTTCGGTTAGGTCGAACGTCGAGAGCGGTTTCAGAGAACGGTTGCCGAAACGTAGACACCGGAAGTCGTAGGAACCACCGACGAATCGTCGGTTAGAATTTCCGGAGCGGCCTCGAGCCAACGGAGGACGAAAACGTCGACACGAATCTCCACTTTCGAGGAGCGGTATTATTCGCGAGAATGGTGTTACCGGTTAAACGAGAGAATCGTGGGAATAACGTCGTAGCTAGACGAAGAAGAAGAAGAAGAAGAGGAAGAAGAGGATGACGAGGAAGAAGGGGATAAAGAGACGGAAGAGGTAGAAGAAGATGAAGAAGCAGATCGGCAGACGAGGAAGAGGTAACAGAAGAAGCAGCGGCGAACTAAGTGGTGGAGGAGGGCGAAGGAAGGAGGTGAAAGAATACGGGCAGCCAGTAGGGAGAAGGTCTCGGCGACGAGGATATCGCGATCGCGAACACCAAGGACACGAATAGGCATCCGCGTGTTTGCTTCTAAGCGAAAGAAGGGATATCCGAGTCCCCACTATTAAATGGCTCGACTTCGACGCAGGAAAGGAGAAGCTGCATCGGGGGCGGCGGAACACCATCCAGCCTCAGTGCAATTTCAACACTCGCCAGGCATCAGCTAAGGGAGCGATAGTGGTTCGTGTGATCTGTGACTCTTTGCCGACTGCCAGCAGATAACAAAACCGTCTACGACGGATGAGATCGTTCGAGAGCTTTCATCTGCTCGTTGGGGAAGCGGAGAACCGTGGCGCGAGGCAACAGGAAACTGAGATCAAACAACTCCGGTTACTCCGAGACCAAACGCTGATCCATCGTCGATGGCATACGATATTTTACTTCTCGAAAAAAAACGAAGCACGTTAGGCTGCAACTGTTCGGCGGAGAATTAGTTTAAACAAGTTCAAACAATCGTAGGGCTTCCTACGAGAAGGGCATCGATGTGATCCAGAAGCACCGTTCACCGAATTTTCAACCGGAGAATTTGATTCGTGACATCGGGCAGGCAGAACGTATTGTTTCCGAGATTGCTTTTGTAATATAAATGTTTCGTGGAATCTCGGGCGAAGGTAAATGCCAGGACGATTGGCGGGAGCGATACGAATGCGAAACAATGGCCGAGGAATAATGGCGCGAGGGGAGACAATGAGGATCTAATGTATAAAAGAAACAGAACTCGGGGTAGTGTGTAAATCAAGGAATCGGTCCCAGCGGCGAATCCAGAATTGAAGGCTTCCTGCGGTCTTATTAGAGCACGAAGGCAGACGCGCGCTTCCACCGACGATGCGGTGGCACGCGATCGTTGCGAACACGTGTTCGGTTTCCCGCCAATTAGTATCCGTACATGGAAACGCGGACGAGCCGAGGAAGGATTGTAGCGCGCGCCGGGGATAATTTGTCCTGGGAATCACGGTCACAGGGACGGCTGATCGAAGCCGGTGATTAAGGTCTCTCCCAGTGATCTGGCAACGGATTAGAATGGACGCAGCGGCGTTACTCGCGGGGTTCGCGTCCTCGCCGGACCTCTAACCGTGACGATTCGGCGATCCTAATCGGCGGGGAACAAAAACCCTTGCGGGAGAGACTTGGTACCGGAACCGGGGAGGGGAAAAAAAGCGAGCACTCTGTGTCGGCGGCTTGTAAAAGGGGCGCCGAACGGCGACGATCGGCAAAAAGGGAAAACAGGGTCGCATTTCTGATATCTATGAGCCGTGAAATTAGGACTAGCAGCGGTTCGTTGATGAAAATTTCGGTCATCGCCGGGAAAAAGAAGCAGGAAGCACTGGCCAAAAAGAAAGAAGTCCAATCGCAGTTGTTAAGTCATTGTTTCCGTAGTTACGGACGGTTTTTCAACAGCCACTGATGAAGAATTTTTAATGACAGACAGTAAACGAGTTTTTATAGAGGCCTCTGGGACGAGCATGATCGTTTGACGAGTTGCGATCACAGGGGAGACCGGAGGAGGGAGTGTCAGAAGTTTTTAGCGACTATAAAGCAGATTGCGGATTTTTCGTCATCGTAATTGAGAAAGAGATCTTTTCGACGAAGTGTGGGATTATTTTTAGAGACGAACGTCGGCGCGATGAACATTCTTCTAGACATTTAAATTGTACCAGTAATATAGATATACCGAAGGAAATTACGGTAACGATAAGAAACGAAGAGCGCATCCCGCAAAAGAATATGCAGAATATGCAAAGAGAGCATAGCAATGAGTGAAAATGTTTGCCACTGAGAAAACTGGAGCATAATAGTTGACGACCCGTGAAAACGGATAATAATTATACGGAAAGCACGGGCTGAGAAAATGTAACATGGTGGATTGGTCCGTGAATAAATGATGAACCGACGAATCAATCATTTGGACAATAGGAGACGTCGTCGCAGATTCGCGTTCTAAAGAAGAGGAACGCTAATTACAAGTAAGCAATTAGCGAACGTTTTATAACCGTTGCGCATCTTTTGCGCACGAGAGTTAACAGAAATGTCATATAGAAAGTTAGATTAGAAGTGGGTATTTCAGCGTAAGCACCTGCTTTCGAGAGTATTTATCGCCACCGCAATCAGAGGATCGGTTTTTAGACGATTTGAACCCAATCAGACCACTAAAACAACTGCAATCACGTACCGCTTGGAAAATCTAGGGAACCAGTTGCTACTGGCAACTGGTTAACGATTAGAATAACGAACGTTACTTATCGTCAGAATAATTTCCATTGAATTCACGTTTACATTTTATTAAAGCCAACGAATTTCACCGTTTATAATAAGAGAAAAATAATGTATCATATAGTTCAATGGAAACAAGAGATCTTCAAGAAATTCATCTACGATTTTATAATTGGTAAAACTGCAAAATAAAATTATAGATGAATTTTGTAAATATAATCATTCAGTCTCTTCTGTTAAGCTAAAGAAGAAATTGTTTTTCTTTTACTCGTTTATTAATTGTTTTATTCCGTTTCTAGTCGATTGTTTATTTTATAAACATCATTATTTATTTTACACGCAATTATTGCTTTATTAAAACACGCGTGGTTATTATTAGTGTACACCGTCATGATTCCAAGCATAGATTAGGGGGTTAAAGAATGTCGTCCACGGATTGCATGCATAAGCACGCAAAATTTGAGTTAACGTAAAATGAATAATGTAGCAGAAACTGTGGCAGAAACAACTGTTTCTGTGGCAGAAACAAAACGTTTCGTTCGACGGAGATTGGAAACGTTACGATTCCCGTATATCCCGACGGATGTGACGGATAACGATGGTTTTGCATACGAGGCCGATCCTGCCGGCCGGAATGGACGGAACGGTGACCATAAAAACTCATAACCCGCAACGATTGCATGAAATGTAGGTAGACGAGGGGGGGTGGGCAGTATCGTGGACCAGTAAATCCGACCGATAGAAAGCATGGGAAACACGAGGCTCGGAGTATCGTTTTCCTTATCGGTTACGGCGTAGGATAACCGATACTCTTCGCGGCTCGCCAACAATAAAGTATTCCTAATCGTCCGATTTTATTGAACGAGAGACTCGTCTAACGTTTCAGGAGTAGAAAGCGATATCGCCCACGATCGCCGCGCAGTACGTCGATCGCTGGAGGATCGAAGAATTATTGCGCGCCGAATCACGGCGAAACGTCCAGCAGGATCGGCACGAGCGAAGGAGAAATAAAGTCGATCGGCATTCCCTTGGCCTCGGTGCCGGCGATCAGGAGCAGCCCGGAACATTGCGGATCGTCACGATTCAAAGTAGGTGAGTCTTACAGCATTACGGTCGCCGATGCTCCGATCGTTACATATTTCATACTGGATAAAAAATTGGATGAATATATTATGAGCGAGCCTGGCAGCTGGCTAATAGCGGTGTTATACATAGGGCTGGGGTAAAATAGTAAATGGGACACAATTTGTGTCTTCTCATGTGATACAGAATTTGGCAAATAAATTTTTCTTTGAGAAGATACAAATATTGATAGCTCATTTATTCTTTTATTTATTCTAAACATATATATTTTTCACCTTTTTTTCAGAGTAAATGTACGGAGTTGTAGATATTTACGACTGTTACGTTTTTATTTACCCTTGAATGTGGAAAAGGTGCGAACAGTCAGGGAAAATGAAGAATAAATTAAATAGAACCATATCTCGTTCTGTCCTGATGTATGGTTTAAGGGGTGAAATCAGTTCTTGAAAAATTGCGAATATTTTTCTGTTCGTATTTCAAGAAATACTTCAATAATAACAAAACCTGCTACAAATTGACGAAGAAAAAAATTACATCTTTCTGTTGTGTTTACGAAACTGTAAACAAATTTGTTTGCAGCTCCGGTGTAAACATGTTAGTTTAAATACGTAAAACTATAATCATCAATATTCATGTAAAATTCATCTGTAATGTTTATGAACATTTGCATAACTTTGTTGATACTAACATATCGAGTGACAATAAATGAAGTTATTACATAACTTCAGCGTAACTAAGCGGAGCTTAATCACACTAATGAAAGAATGAATCGGCTCTTGAAGAACTATAAAAAGCAATTTTAATGATCGAGCTCGCCGTTTCGTTTAAGGTAGATATTTCGCGGTTCGCGGAAACGCGCGCTAACAGACACATCATCAATTACTTCGTTTGTGAAACAAAAAGAGCGAAGCGTTTGTAAACGTACTTAACGCGCTATCACCGGCTCACTGACGATCCTCCATGAAATTCTGATTAGACTGTCTCTAACCACCATGACCACTGCGCTTTTCCGGTTGAAATTTTTTTACACTCATCCTATGTTTACTCTACAAATGGGACTAATCAGCTTGGCTAACCCATCACATTTCAATTTAATGGATCGTTCCGTTCGAATCTCGTCAGCTCTTTTTGTATCCATGTATGACATACATGACATTTTCCTTGAATTCGGAGACAAAATGTTAATTGTAAATTGAAAATGTTGCATTCTATTGGAAAAACGCAACACTGAATTTTCGGTAGGTTCACTTGCAAACAAAAACATTTCCAACATTTTTTATTTGTTCCATAAATTTTAAAAAGTATGGTATGTATAATAGTTCAAATTTAAGATATATAGTATATAATAGTATAAATATAATAGCATATATATATGGTATAAAACTGGGTTTATTGCTACACGATGCGACAAGATTCTCTTTTTACGAAATTATAAAATTAGAAATGAAAATTTCGATTTGGATGGGTATTAGGGACATAGAAAATTAAAAATTGAAAATAGAGCATAGAAATTTTAATTATACCACCGTCCTAAAATTTGTTCGCGACATACTTTGTCGTAACAGCGACGCAAACTGCGAAATATTGCAGGTCATTTGAACAAATAAAATGCAACAGGTATTTGCGAACGTGCGTTCGAGTCACCGTAGTTTCCATCTTGAAATCGTGCTATATTCGCCGGTTCGATATATGTACACGTGACCGAATAACCAAGGTGAGAAGTTTATTACGTTCTCCTTAAAGGATGTTCCCGACATTTCGAGATGTCATTTATAAATTAAACATCTGCGGAGGACACGCGCTAAACTTGGACAGGAGCGAAATTATTATTCTTTATGACATTACAAATGTTCTCGTCGGATGGGTAGCTCGCGATAAAATGACTAAAGTTCTAACTGTTCATTCCTCTCTTGTTAGACAGCATCCTGTTCGTTCTAGGACAAGATACGATTCCGTGGGGTCCGATTTTATTTCTAAAACCAGAGACGCATGAAAGCATCCTGGATGTCCTGTTCAACAACGACGTCTTCTGCGATTTCTCTTCCGATATACTCAACGAACGATGGCCTATTAATGCTACTGTGCGATCACCTACATTATGAAAAACCACATTGTTTTCTCCTTCTTGTAGAAATTCTATTAGAAAATTAATCAATCATCTGTTATAACTTGTGGTGAAAGTTGGTGTCGCAGCTTACATTCTCTAATGCGTATTTAAAGAACTTTTCGCGAAATTATTCTTCATCTTGACATTTGGGGTTACATTTTTTTTCAATCTGCTGATACAAGCAAGATATGGATATTATTTATAATTAAATCGTGGATTTTTACGCAAAGATCAATTTTAAGTAACTTACACGAAGTATAATTAAAACACTATTTCCCTACTCTGACATAGAGTTTATCGCATTCTAAAAGATATAAATATCTCATTACACGCTTTTAAATTTAATTATGATCATTAATGTCTTTGTCAACAATAGACGATGATGCAATGGGAATTTAATAATTTAGTCCCATAATAATGTGTTTAATTTTATAAATGAAGTTTTTAGCTTTAAAGGAATATAATAAAATCGAAACATTATTGAAACGTGTGCTAATGTATTGTCATATTATTTTTATTTGGTTTTATTTGGTTACGCGCAAACATAAATTGTTTCTTATGTACAGTATACATCTTCTTCCTCTCTTGTGTAAAGTCTACAACATGTCGTTGGAAAACGTGTACTATTGCAGTCCGAGCACCGAGGTCTTCATTAAACATCAATCCTAGAGCACCACTCTCGTTCGTCTATTTTTCTTAACGGGTTGCCCACCGAGTGGTACTTTACAATTAGCCGGTACGTCATGTGCAAACATCCGCGGTGTTTAAACGACGCTAATAACGTCAACCATGGACAGAAACACGGAGTCAGCATCACTTTTTCCTTCATCGGCGTCGCGCCTTCTCGCTTCCTCGAAACTTTCGTTCTCTTCTCGATCAATGACCCCGTCATTGCCATCGCTCCGCCAGATACATGTCAGACGATCCGATATTTGACAAGTTTTTACGCCGACCACCGTATTCGTCGAACAGCGATCTCGATTGGTGGACGATCGACTCCGATTTATTGCTCGTTATTAAACCGTGGATATACAGGTTGTCCGGATATACTTGAAGAAAAATGTAAAATTTTCAGACTTCGAGGAAAGCAAAAATTAGTAAATCGTCAAATAGACAAGTAGCGATTTCGATAAAACTTTTTATTCGAGCCAAATTTTTGACTTTTAATTTAAAACTTTTTTTCCCCTCGGAATTGTCAAGGCCACCTTCGACTTCTTATAGGTTGACCTACAAACTTTTTGTACCCATCGTCCAAGAGACGTCGAGACGAATTCGGCGAATATCGTAACATTACTTTGTTCAGTAAGTAAACAAAAAAAAAAGACTGTTGGTTTACATATAGAGAACCTTGAGAACCCTGGAAAGAAAGTGTTGACAAACAATTTGGTACAAGTATCTTACTGTTTTCTTTAAACCATGTTAATCCAGCTGAAAAAGACACCAATTGAATGTAACGTGTTGACAGTCAGGAAGTGAATGGTCGGATGATGAGTCGCAAAGCGGTGGCGAGTCACATTTGACCCAAATTAGTCTACCTCCAGACATTATGAAATAAAATGTATAAGGTTTTGTTGTCAGAGATGACCCGGCACCGCCGGCGAGCTGTTAACGCCGTCGCTCGAGAAAGACAAAGTAGCATAATCGAGCTTTTAATTAGTCATTAATCTTGTCGGCTGAATGGAGGAAGGTATAAATCGCTTATTTGCGAAATCGAGAACGATCGTACGTCGACTGGTTTCGGATCGGCATTGGAATGTTTTGATCGATAACGGTGCATGTCACGGAAGCGCTCCCGTTCGTCGATGCGTTGCTTTTAATTATTTATACTTGGTCCTGACTTAATGCCGTGCAACAGTACATCTCGGCTAGTTTGGAAAAACCAGAATCTTTGCGTCAGCGTAACTTTTTCGCGCGATATTCACTTTCCGGCTGTATACTTTCGATTAATCTTGTTGACCAGAAACAGTTATCGTGTGTTTATACTCCTGTTTTATTGCGAAATATTTGTTATCACAGAGTATAATTAAAACGTGCAGGCCTTTGGCGCATCGCGGAACATTTACGTTCACTTCTCCCATTCTCGATTATTATCTATCGTTATATCTTCTTTTAGTTTTATTTCAAGGATTATAGCATGAATTCCAAAATAGTAGAACTCCACCAATCAATATTTCTAAAAGTTAAACCTATCTATTCTATTTTTGAAAATTTATATAAACCATATAAGTGCACTACCTAATACTTTGATTATTAATTTAGCAACCTCAAAAATTTCATAAAACTGGGACATTTTATTTAATTGTGTCGAAATTGGAAGTTAACTGAAACGTGCAAAATTGAAATCTGTTGATAATTTTCAATGTTAAAGTATTTGCTTTTCGACCAAAATAAGACAGTATTATTACAAAATGTTAATATATGCACATCGAATAATTTTAAGATATTTGTCTGTCACCTTTTTTGGTTTTATCCATTACGGTATATTTTATTATCCTACGTACATAATATTCTACAGAATGGTCGATGCCATTTAGTAGAGCTTAATATTTTCTATTACAAAATGCTTGTTATTGTACAGGTACAGTTTTCTTATTTGGGTAAATGATCTTTCATTGACTGATCTTTCTTTTTGCAATGTTATCCTTCATTAACGCTTTCCATCCTACTAATACCGAAGTTTCACGGATGCGGTTAACGTCTCTTAATAATTAGCCTGTCGTGTCGTCGATTAACGACATGAGAATCTTTCAGCCTCTAATCATCAATACTGAAATACATTTATGTCTGAGTCACATACAATTTACCGTTTGCTCTATTTTCCCATTTTTCTATGGGGAACGAAAATATACATCGTAATGTGAAAGACGAGAATTTTTCTATATTTCTATATTTATAAGATTTTATAATATGGTTTACTTTTCGTACGAATGGTCTGATACAGTTAAAAAAATTTTAATTTCTTTTTCATTTGATCAATTATTAAGCAATTCTCGTTATTGTCAGTCTTTATTTCGAAAAAAGATGGTACACTCATATAATTACGATGATTTATTTTGATGTAACAATACGAACATTTGCATGATGTTTAAAGAGAGCGAGACGTGTTTAACGCACTAATTTTCTCGATGTCTGTTTTATTTATCTTCAAAATTAATGGTCTGCAGAAAAACTTCACTACAACACGCGATAGCGTGTATACTTACTTTCTTTCTTCCGAGATTGTCAAGAAGAGTTATAATACAGGTTTCATGTTTAATTAGGACAATGAAATAATATTGCAGATCATGGCAGTGAGTATCAGTGAATGCCAATACCAGTAACTCCTTCGCTTATAGTAGAAAGACATTGCACACATTGTAATTAAGTTTTATAGCTCGTAATTTCTTAGATATTTGTTTTAACATTCGTTGAGATTACAAATACTAATGCAGTCATTAACATAGACATTAATGTAGCCATTAACGCAGCTACTTTTTGCTCAGACTCGAAAAATTGCCTAAACGACGAAAACGGAAATAACAAAGTGATGAAAATGCATATGTAATTTGTTTACAAGGTAATGATACAGAGTAGATTGAGGCGTCGAGTTTTCACGCATGAAATAACGTAGTTCGCGTGTATAATATTCCTGATCGTTCGGATAATTAGATATCACTAAAATATATGTAAATTACTTGCTTCTTCAGATGAAGTTTTAAAAAGAAAACAGCTTCTTTTTAACAAATTTAAGAGCCATCTCTTCGACTAGAATTTTCGTCTAGTTCACAACATACTTGAGATAATTTTTTAAAATATGTATAATTTTATATCTCTTACTCGAAAGTTTATTTTTGTAATATCCTTATATGAAAACGTTTTATTTTTTAAAAATTCCATTGAAGTTTTTTACTAAACGATAATGCATCTAAATAATTCAATAATTATCAGAATATTCTAAAAATGAACATTCGGAGTCTCCATTGCATTAGAAGAATTTACTCCTGTCATTTTGGAATTTCTATATTAATTATTTACACAATGTTTCAAAACTTCTTTTTTCAGCATTAGAAAGCATAGGTTTTATTTATAGAAAATAATTATTTAGTGAAAACAGAAGAGATGGGAGTGTAGAAGAATTTCGATGGCATAATTAGCGGTTCGCTCAACTGTGCACTGTCGAATAAATATTCGCGAAACGACGACGTTCCACGTGTTTCGTTACAAACGATCGCAATTAAATTAGTTCGAGACGCTCTGATAAGAGTTAATAAGTCTCCTCGGTGGAGAGAAACGTCTAGCTTAATGCGTATTCTTTTTTTTTTCCAGGCGGTGCACACGCATGGAAATGGTCTGGCGACAGTAACGTCGATAGGCATCGTTTGCCAACAGATGGGAAAGGTATCCATAGCCGTAAGAAGTGCCGCTATGTCCCACATAGAGCCACGTTTGACTACGATTCTGGGACGGTAAGCACGTTCGCCTATTATATCGTACGTATGTACATCTTCCGGGTGGTGGTGGTGGTGGTTCCTGCCAGCCACTTTTTTTCACCCTTGCACACACTATTGGCCATGTATAACTAACATTTTCTTCGACTTCATGGAAATGTATCTGAATGGCTAATTCTGAATTATTCATGGCTGCAATCTTCGAATTTATCGTTCTCCTTATTAGCAAGACCTGATTCGATAAATACGTAGTTGTAGCCGCGTCTTTTTTAACAAAAATTTTATCGGACACGTGTTTGCCTATTCATATCGATTCAAAAATATGATAAATTAATTAATGTTATAATCTGAAGTTTAACTATTTGCCTTCTCACGTAACAGTATGTAAAAGTTGTTTGTATGTTCCAAACTATTGCGATTAAACACTTCGGAAGTCGTGAAATTTAACACCTCGGTTGTTTTGTTGTGTAAGCAGATCTATTGCATAATAAATGAAATAAATGAGTAAATGTTAGCGTTAGGGAAATGAATAAACATTTATTGTTAATTGATATTCGTGTGAGTGGTATAAAATGGTAGATGTAACATCGTACAATGGAAATTCTATTCACATTATTACCATTCAATGCACGTGATAACGCAACTGTTGTTTCCTGAACACATTAAACGCATCTTCAAAGTAAATCGCAGCAGCCAGTCGCATAAATAACGGTAAAGGTGCAGAAATAAACTGGGTTTCCTACCGCGAAATAATTTATAGAAGCGGGAGCTAAGCGCGAACGTCGTTTGTCAGATCATTTTTCTGCGTCGTTAACGTCGAAATAGATAATTAGCGGATTTCCATGTCTGCCGGACAGGTTTGCGTACGGGTTGCCGGAGTGCCGGAAGCGACTGTCCGCCTCCACTTCGCCACATTCACGCGATTTCTATGACCACATGCGTTTCGGCCGACCGATCTCGTACACCTTCTTCGCTCGTACGAAACAAGTTTCTCTGCGGATGTCCTTCTCTTTTTCATCGTTTAACGCAACAGTGTCAATGCCGCGTAAAACTATTGTAAATTACGCTAACGAGCACGGATACGATGCACTTGCCTGGAAATTGTATAGATGCCTTCGTTTCTATAAATTTTATATATTTTATATGTAATACTGAAACTTCGAACATGTAACTTTTTAATAATTATGTAATCTGAAAGGTGTAATTATGAAATTTGAATACTTTAAATCTGGTAACTAGTAACTAATCTGGTTTTAGAAATTATACGTATCACAATTATTCATATTAAGAAATTCGAACCTCCTAATCTATTGTTAAATAAATTCATTCAATAATTTTATCGAGTCTTTATAGTCATCGAGTGGGCGATCAACGTTCCAAAGCAGCTGAATTTTATATTGTATTGATCGAACACGTTCCACCTACACCCCCGTTTCGTATTATTGAAACGGAAGTGGATCACTGGTACACAGCAACAGGCTTCGACGTATCTAACACTGTGTTTGTACTTGTTCGATGATCCCTATCGCAAAGAAGGTACACTCGGAACCGGTTTCCTCGTCGATCCCGTGATCGTAAAGGGAATCACGATCCATTTCTCGCGATCTTAGATTTTAGGTCTTCTTTGAATAATCTTCCGGGTTACAGAAAATATTCTCAGAAATAACAGAAAAATTCTACACGGATCGACATGAAATTTCTTGAATTCCATTCCACGAGACTACTAGCTGCCAATTTCTTGTTAAACCGCGAGAATATACGATCGAATTAAAATACCTCGGGACAGTTTTGCGCGTGAATAAGTAATGAATGACTCTTCTTACGCTTCCTAGGACGTATAATTTGACTGTTTCTGAAAGTGTATTCGAGGAAGTGTACGGTATTCGGCGTTCCTTACGTCTGTGTGGATGGTTATATTTAGCGCTGTTTACTTTTTGACTATACTTTTTGATTATACAAACTTGTTAAACGTCTCGAAAGTAGTAGTCGCAAAAGTTCTGCAACAAAAGTTGATAGCACATCGTGCCTGCAATATTGCTATTCTGTGTGTTTTCAGGCGATTACAAAATTCTTTCGTTAATGTTTAGATATTGGAGTGTAATTAATGACGATTATGATATAATATTATCTTACATAACATGCTAAAATCGAGCACAAAATCACAACTTTCACAAAAGTTGTCTGTTTTTCGAGCCGTTACGAAATTCTCACCCCTTAAATTGTTAACGGCTCTTGATAATTTATTTTATCGCTACATGCGTTTCTAAGTTACGAGAATTTCTGTGTCTAACATATCTTTTCGAAATTGTTCGACGCAGACAAATACTTGATGCCAGGTAATACGCCTTTCCTGTATTTCTCTCTCATTTGATTTACTTCGAACGACTGCCAGCTGATTTGCTTTACAGCCAATAAAATCGACTTCGTTCTCTGAAATAATATTTTATTTCACCGAGACCGGCGGTTCGAGAAAGTTTCCTCACGATCACGAATTTCCTGATCGCACTAGGAAACGTGTGCACATTTTCCAGATTTGTTCAATTGTCTATCAATTTGACCTTTTTTTTCGTTTGCCATCGCTGCATGATCTTATGTAACCCCAAAGATCTGTAAGAAAATGATACCATCTTATAAAACAAGCTCTAAAGCTCTTCCGTTAGCAATATAAAAATTTTTAGAATGCAAGAAAGATAATCAAATCTTTTTCCATGTTACAATAGAACTATAACAATTATTCGAATATGATATACCAGCAGCAATTATCTCGGCACAGTGTAGATTCACTTTCTTTGTTAAAAGTAGAAGAACACTATTTTTAATATTTATCATCGAAGCAAACCTGGTTCGATCCTTCTGTTAATTCGACATAATTGCAATTGTCAATAACTGTCACTAATCGCAAATAAATAGTTTTATAATTGGTTTTCAATTTAAACTGATGTGATAAATAGTAATGCTAAATAATAATATTAATACTAAATAACATATAGTAATAATATATTATTAATAATATGTCATTGATTTACTGTCATTGTAGGAATTTTATTTGAAAGAATGAGAAAATTAGGGGCGAACGAGAGTTAAGAAACTAAAGAATTCTCCCCTCGAAATTAGTCGTTCTTATAAAATGATTCTAATCCTACTGAGATAGGTAGTTGTTAGTTTACAACTAATGTTTACCTTTCAGTGAAGAAGCTATTATTTCCATGATTTCCTCTAAAACAGGGTATTTTGTTTCTCGGACGAATCAAACAGTTCTCGCAAGACGAAAGTCACTAAAATGATCCCTAATCTATTAAAACAGTCCATTGCACATTTAATCTAATCTGCGATGTTTCTTAAATTAGTTAAAAAAATGTCACATCCTCGTATCTAAAGTTGTTCTTAACCTGCTGGAATCGCTGACAATTCCAAAGGTGCGCTTCCACGTTTTCTTTACGTTGGATATCATTGCAAGCACACGATATCGTATAACATTCCCCGTTTTCTTGATATTAAAAACCATTTACACACATGTTATGCGGTAAAATGTAAAATAAGAATCCAGACAATTCTCTTACCGAAAATAATTGCCCTTGTATAATAATTTCTGAATTAGATGCCATCGCGTCTCTGCTATAGCTAGAAGAAGCCATTACCACCGGATTCGTTAGAAAAAGGCGGCAAGATTTTCCTGAAACGAGTCGAAGAATTCACCGCGGTCGTAAAAACGCGCGTGGTCGAGTCGCGCAGCGTTCGACGCGACGGGTTCATTCGGGCTGGTCGTTTGCGTTGAACCGAGGAAATGCCTGGCGCCCTGTGGACGCGTCCGTTGGGCCATCCTCGCCGGTGGTTGTGCCCAGGTTCACCCAGTTCCCCGGCGATCGGCCAAGGTAGTCACGATTATACACGCTTTAGCATAAGCCCGGCATCGCGCGAAGGTTATTCAACCCGAGCAGATCTCGTTCGTATCCAACAGAGTAACGGGTTCCCGATGACTCGTGCATGAGGCGGCTCTCCTCCACCTTCCTAGATTACCCGGTGGCCAGCTGCGTGCACGCGGCCAGCCTTCTCCGACGTTCACGGCGAGGACTCAGTCAGCCGTGCACCATTGTCGAAAGATCGTCCACCTAGACGACACTCGCGGTTCTGTTTCGCGTTCATCCAGTTCGTCGCCGCGCCTCAAACTCGATCGATCACGCGATATTTCGTTCACCAGTTTCCTTATTCCGTTTTGCAGCATTGTCTCCTATCGATTCACTTACGTTGATCAATTAGTATAATTTCGCGTCGTGCTTTCGGTAGACACCCGGTCAATTTTCTTGTTTCATCTGTCGCGTTCGTTATCCGTGTGTCCGGTGATTAAATGCGGTTTCAACGTAGCCCTTGAGCGCTCCATCCAGGTAAGAGTCTCTCTGCCATTCCCGCGATTACGACGATTCCGGAGAAATTCTATGAGATTTTTCTCTATCCACTTTGACCATGTTCTCCTCGTTTATTCGAAGCGGTGTAGAGAACTGCGATGGTTTGTAGGCTGATTTCCTGCGTCTTGAAAGTTTATGGAGAAACACGAGGGGCCAGTGAAAAGTGATTAATCGAAAATCGATAGATGAATCTATCGACTGGAGAAGTGTATGGAAAGTTCACGGTTTCCTGTATTCGTTGCCTTGCCCGCTATATCGTTGTCATTTCAATATCCTTCTTATCAGCGCGCTTTTTGTATTTTCTGTCGTTACCGGTAAAATAATCGCGGCTTCAGGGCGATGATTAGATTGTGGATGACGGGAGTCTTGCTCTAAAAATTCAGTTTTGTTGCAACGTGTTTCACTGAACTGAATTTTATTAGGAATTGTAGGAGATGTTAAAGGAGCTTCTTATGCCAGAAGTTTTTTCCGTATAATTATTATTTTCTTAAAGGTTTATTACCTCTTAAGCATTCGCAACGTATATACCGGTGAAACAGGGGAGCAACTTTCTGGAAGACATTAGACGAATCTAGAAGACCAGTTGAAGTCATCTTTCTTTGATTGCTATGATCTGTTTTACTTCATAATAGCTGTACCTTCGCACCTGTATCGCTAATCTGACGTAACAAGGGTTGGCCCAGCTATTATGACTTCATACATCTTCTTTTTTTCTTCAAAAATCGATTACAATACTCCTTGAACATTGTCCATCATTTTTGTTTATATTAACCTTTTCCACTAGAGACACCACTAGAATTGTTCTATCACGTTCCAAGAAATTTTTCTATTATCAAAGCTTAGCTTTAAAAAATTGTTAAAAGTGTAATTCTTGTGTAAATTACAAGAGTCAATTTTATATGCATGAAATGCTCTTTCTCATATAAAATGGAAATATCATGTGATAGAAAATTTATTAGATTTACAGGGAAAATGGCGTCGAGTATAAAGGGTTAAACAGTTCCTTAAAAAATCGTAATTGTCCTTTTCATTTCTCTAATTGTGTCTTCAACGAAGATGTCTAATCTCTTCAAATATCGCATTATTTTCCTTACCTTTTCAAAACTTCCAAACCTCTTACATTTTACTTACGCTTTGACAAAAAGTTTATTAAACTATCACTTACTATTCACCATAGAAAAATCACACCGAAAATGTACTCAGCTCTTTATCTTTATTATCGCCAAGTTTTTTAAAAAATCTTCAACAATATCCATTCTTCCCCATTCCCGAATTCGAAGAATAATAGTCGAACGTCTGCGATAATACGAGAGCCTCGAAAACGCGTTGACCCTGAAGACAAGCGAACCGAGCCGAACGATAAAGTCGCGAAATTCGCTGGAAATGGTCCGCCGCGAGAAAACACCGTGACGAAAGAATGCCGGCGGTTTTCATCGGGCGATCGTTCAAACGGCGCTGTCATTTGCGAGACATATTAAACATTCTAACGGTACACCTAGAAATGATACACGGGTCAAACGCATCGGACTTGTGCAATATACTATACGTATATACATACGTACAATGTCTTCTGACACGACGGTCGACCCCGTGGCCGCTGCCGGTGCCGCTGCCGGTGCCGCTCACGTCGGCTACATGCAAACCGAGGACTTAAAAGACCGATACCCGGTACCGTTACTGGACACAATTATCAACGACTAAAAAATGCAACGGCACGGGGAGAAAAAAAGGGAAGCGAAGAAACAGCCGAAGGAACGACGATTTTACTACGTTTATTCAGATTCGAACGGTTTTACGGCGCGTGGGTTAATCGCCGTTAAACGGAAATGTTTCTTTCCGCACCCGAGCGCCGGTCCACGGTCAAGGCCTACCATTGCCCTTGGGCATCGAATTTTCATGGAATCGTGGCGACAATGTCTTCGAACGTTTTAGGAAACACGGCAGAGGCGTTTCGTAAAATAATGTTTAACTTTTTGGTATCACCAACTCGCACATTTATTCGTATACTTTTCAAGCACAGTTGTTCCAAAGTATTTCTTGAACTATATTTTTTTATAGACTTAGTTTGTTAAATTTATGTAACAGGAACACAGTCCAATGTAAATTTACTGCTTAACGCGTTGAATGCCACGGGGGTCACCGGTGACCGGCACTGAACTTGGCAGTGACGCCATGGGGGCCACCGGTGACCGGCGCGCTCAGATTGATGAAAATATATATAATTTAAACAAATGACAATACTTATAATTTTTAATGTAGTTACACCGCTACATCAACGATGATAATAATAAAAAAATATAATACAATATAATATGTCTACTGCAGATAATATTTGGACATTATATGTATCGCATAATAGAAAATTCATCGTGGCGCCACGGACAATTCCTGTAAAATGGGCGTGGCATTCAACGTGTTAATAATAAAAAAATTTGATTTCGTGTAACATTGGTCAAAAGTCGGTGTAAGATAAAGAAATAACAAAGTAAAGTGACATTAAGTAAAATAAAATAAAGCTGCAATTAATTGGCCGTGAGGTGCGGTAATCGATTTGTACCTAATTTATTAATTTATTATTAAAGATATTATTATTTAGAGAGGAAGGAAACGTATGCTAAAAGGGACAGGTGATTAGAAGTATAGTACGTGGAGACTTTTATACGCAATGAATAGAGAATTTCGGACCTAATAAGGGATCTATTCGAATGCGTCGAAGGCTCAGGTTAATCCCGTCTTCCTGGACGGTTCGAACTGTACAAGGTTTCGCCAAACGGCCGCAAATTTTCCCATATTTATGCGACCTGCGTCGCCGTCCGAGCGATCGCCGTATGGGAATCGAATACGAACGATCGCCTCGATCGAGACCTTCGTTCGCAAATCGACGATAAAACATTCGTCTCGTGGTTGCTCTTGAAAATTCTTGCGAACCGTCCCCGTCGACGATTGCGTCACTTCTTCCGTCGTTCGGAGCGGAAGAATTTTCGGACATTTATACAACCTTGGTTCTTTTCACACGCGGTATTTTAGTTGTTTCGTTCTGATCTGTCATTGATCATGTAAATTTAAAATTTAAATGGAGCTTGGATTTCTGGGTCAAATAGATTCACGATACTAAACTTTTATGGCGAATTTTGTGACGACTAGATACCGTCAGGGAAATTCCTTCCGGGAACGATCAATTTCAGGATCGATTCAGTTAGGAAGACCGTTTCGATCCGAAACTTTGAACCTCGGGTATTTCAGATTTTTTTCAATTCTTCTAGATTTTGATACATCGAGCACGAAAAATATAAAAATTGAGGATTCTTCCTGCTCTAATTGGAAAAAGTTGTACCAGTGATTATAGTATAGTAGCATATTCAGATAACATTATAAAGTTTCTAATGCAACAATTTTTCCAAACTTATTTCAAATTCTTTTGAAAGTTAAACATGCGAGTTGAAATCTATCCACATACGAAAATAATCAAAAATGTTAATATTTGCATTATTTGTTTCTTTCGAGTTGCATGTAGCATTGACAGTAGGTTATATTCACACTTGTCAAAAAATTAAAACTTACATTTTTATTTACCCGATATTATCAAGAAAAAGCAGGTTTGTTTATTGTCGGAATATCGAATTACTTTTACATGTATCGTGGTCGAAATTTTTTTACGCAAGAATTGACTAAGTGTTGCTATTAAAGTTCAAAAGTAATTTTTGCGATCCCATTTTGACCATATTTGATTAAATCATTTCAGCTTGCTGAGAACATACTGAAAATCAGATCTACTTTCTTACTTGAATGGTGTCGTATCTACATTACGAAACAGTGAAAGTACAAACCAATTGCATAAATCAAATAGTACAAAAATACAAATTACAGTCATGCTCAATATCTAAAACCGAAAATAAAGTCATCGATGATCAACGATATTAATATTATAGGTTATATTCTCTTAGCTAAACTGTATTTCGGGAGTTAACCAAAACATTAATTTAAAGCTGTTAATTCGTGCTCTGCAATAGGTTTAACTTTGAATCTCCAAACGTTGTTTTCAGAGTAACGTCTTCAATAACGTCTTCGTTCGAGTAACGCACACATAATTATTAAAAATGGCTAATACTTTGCATTTTGAAGCGCGGAAGGGGTACTGATTTATGTACACAATAATTTTAAGACAAACTTGAAACAATGCAATATAAATTTTTAATATTTGTATCATATCGAATTGGAAAACCTATCTCGTATTTTTCTCACAGCTAAGACAAAAGAGAACCCTTACTTATTTATCTATAAAATTCTCAATCATATAATGGATTGCCCACCTTTTCTCCAGATGATAAAGCTTAAGGTTTCCACTAGGAATTTACGTGTCACGGAACTTTTCTGCATCGGTTATAACAGAACCTTATTGGGCTCTAAAAGTTGCATCACACGCGTGTCTAAGATGGTAAATAATCTTAAAGAACAGCTTGACATCTTCGAGTGCACCCTGAGCCGATTTATGAATTACTCTGTACTAGCTATTAAATGTGATAATATGTAATGGTTTACGCTTTTCTTTCTTTTCCTCCAGATTATATACATAACCATTCACATAACCATTCACATAACCATTCACATAACCATTTAACACGTTCCGTGCCGAGCTGTATTTAGTCAACTTTTCATTCATCGACGCTTTATAAATCAATACATTATGTGTATTTATTAATTATTGCCAATATAACTATTTCTATATAATTATTATATTTATTTCTTCGATTCTAACTTGTCGTAAAATATTCTTTTGAAGCATTAAATAGACACATAAGCGTGTACCGCCAGTGGTACACGTGGCACGGAATGTGTTAAAAGGGTTCTTTAGCCTGTAAAAAGGTAAACATATAAATAAATTTTTAAAACCTTCAGAAATTTAAAGAAGCCTTCAAAGAAACGGGTTTTTAGCTGACAGGGAACCGTAGCTCGTTAAGCAGTCGAAAAAGAAACAGCTTCAAAAGTTTTCTCGCTTTCTGTTGCAGTGTCAAAATGAGGAAGAACATGCTGAAGATCATGGTGGTCCTGCTGCTGTGTGGTTCGGGTGGAGCCAGGCCGCAGAAGACCGGTAAGCTTTTTTTGCGATTTCTCGCGGATGCAAAATGTGATTCCATTAGACCAAAAAAAAGAAAAGAAAAAAGAAAAACGTCGATGAGAACCTGACTCTCGATCAAACCAGTGTTTGAAAAGAAGCGCGATCGAGGAAACGGTTGCAATAACGAAAAAGAAGAGAAGGGGCGGTTGCCGGGGTGGGGCTGCGTTCCCTCGGTCGCGACTGGGTTCATGCGAATCCTGTCGATTTCCGCGAAAGTCTTGATTCGAGGATTGGAATTAGTCTCTAATCAACCGCAGCGCTTTGCAATCTATGCTGATGATTTCCCCCTTGAGCGTGCTAAATTGCGGAAATCGGTGTGAACGGAGAGGATGAGCGATGTTTCAGATTCTTCGGTGTTTGTTTTGGTCAATGATCTCCGTTCGAAAGCTAAATAAAGAAAATTAGGGGTCGTTGAAAATGATTTATTCTTGGTTATGACAGGTTTGTAGGCGCTTCGGGAAGTTTTATTATTTGTTTCTTGTATTACTGTAGCGCTTTGTGTTATATTCAACACTCTTTCGCACTCGAGAGCTCTGGAGTAGCGTCTTTTAAAATTGATTTATTATAAATTTTAAATGTCTCAAGAGCCGTCGAGTGCAAAGGATTAAAGCGCTTTTTACATTATTATATTGGTATGTATTGAAAGAAATTGTTAAAAATGTGATTATTAAAATAGTTTCGATCGCAAAGTGTTTCTATCCCACTGTTTGGGAACTTAAAAGATCCAAGCTGTCAAGTTTATGATTTCTAAAATCACTCAGTAAATTCTGCAATTTATCAAGCTTCTGAATTCTTGAAGTTCTTAGATTTATAAGGTTCCGAGTTTCAAAAAAGTCAAGTTGAAATTCTCGAAAACTTCGATCTATCAAACTGTTTACGATTACTTTCTTAGCATATAATGCTCTTGTGTGCTCAAATTGTCAAACTTTAAACATTTTCTGTTTAAACCACTGGCATTCTACATTTCTAAATTACCGTGCAAGGTAATTAAATTACCGATCTCTTCAATTTCCAAATTACAAATTATGATCCTAGCCCCAATAATCGGAATTTGATAATCATCGAAACTTGTATTTCTACAATAATAACTCTTTGCCATAAAGTAAAAGTATGCTTCCTTGAAGCAACTGTTTTCCGTCGATTACAATTTCCACACATTTATCATGTCATAGACTATACCCTGGGCGAAGTATGTGATTATACGAGTCGAATCGAATGCAGATTGCACGTTAACGAAACTTGTAATGTTCTAAGCGGAACTATTGTCGCGTCGGTTACGCCTGCTTCGATTTCGATTCTACTTACACAACGTTGCAAAATTCAATTTCACAAACAGGAACTTTCCTTTTTTTTTCGTCGGGAATTATTCGTCTCGCAATTTTTCAGGTTAATCATCGATCGCGTTTCTTCGTAATCATGTCCAATAATATCCGGTCATAGAATCAGTACAATTCATTCAGTGAAATAAAAATTGACAATTTAAGGTCTATAAATAATAAAGAAAATAAATACTGAAAAAAATACTGAATATATTAGCGTAATAATTTAGTTTTAATTTTGATAACATAACGTCAACAATGATCCAATAGTATTGAATATTTGAAAATTTTATTTTTTGTATTGTTAAGTTTTGAGACCTTGTCATATATATATATATATAACTAACATAATAATATTTTATATAATATAACTTGAAATAATTCAAATTAATTCTCTTCGATTTTCCAGGTGAATCTTCGCAAACTGCGAAACCGATCGTCGATCAATGGAAACCCACCAGTACTCCGGCGAATAATCAAGATAGCAGGTACACTTGGAATTCCGGAAGTAGTAGAGTTCCATACATTAATTTCTATCGCGATAACGTTAATCATTCTTCCACCGTTCCCGAGGTAAGTGTCGACAAATCGACGGAACTGTTAATTCGTCGATCGACCAGAAACCAATTCAATCCGGCGACGTCGCTCGGTACCGAAGAATCAAAAATTCGCCTAAACGATTCTATCCCGGGTGGTAGAAAAAGCTCGGAGAAACCGATTAGATCTAATCAACGAATGTCGAAGATATTCGACAACGAGGATCGAAGCGGTTTACCGCGATTGAGACACTTCTACCGACCGACTAAGGGCTCGCCTGTTTTGCGCAATCTCACTTTAAAGTCCGATCATGGTCTCGATCAGATTCGATCCTTGGGTTCGAATGTTCTGCATTTCGATGGTTCCACAGGGGACAGTGGATCGCCGAGAAGGACAGAAATCGGTTTCAATAATTCACCGAAAGCTCTGACCTCGGCCCGCGATCCGGGATTCTCGGACCGAGTGACTGAGGTTTCGGTTTTGAGTCGCGTCGAGGTCGATCCGGTGACCGAGTTCGATCACGTCGCGGCTATCAGGAAGATCACCGACATGTTGACTCAGCAGAATGCCGGGAAACTGTCCTCGAAAGCCGGCGATCGCGTGGTTTCGACTGTCCAGTCTGCGAACCCGGTATCGCCTCCTCGGGCTTCGATCCGTCACTCGAATCGGAAGCCTTTGAGTTCGAAGAACAGAATCAAAGTCCGGCCGCATTCGAGCCAGAACAAAAAGGGCCCGAGCAAGCTAGGCACGAAAATTCGCAATAAAAACAACTCTTCCCATCCTTTGCATTGGAAGAACTGGCCGAACGGGGCTCTCCAAACTGCGAACGACTATCAGAATTATGATAAGTATACTTCGTTCGTGGAGGACCCGAAGCCCGAGGATACGGTGAAACAGCCGGACCCTCAGGTGACCAGCAACGTTAATCATCTCGTACCTGTTACGAGTCCCGACCTTCAAGAGATCGTTCACTGGTTGAAAATCCCGGCCTTCATGTCCAATGGTAGCCATGTCCTGGAGAGCAACGAGGCGAACAATCCAGTCAGCGTTGTCTTCGATTCTGTCTATCAGAACCTGCAGCCGAATAAACCTTTGAAGCCGATCACTGTTCAGAGTTTCAGACCTGTTCTGGTCAACACTCCCGGCCCTCAGCCGGTTTATACGACTGAGAAGCCTTCCGGTTGGTTAGGGAATGTGTCGATCAAAAACAAAACACACAGCAGTGCTCAGAGTCAGATCAGTCACGTCAATGTCATTCATGTGACAAACAGCAATTCGAGGAAGCCCAACAAAACAATAGTTGCGACCAGAAGGCCTGGGAGCACCGGTGGTCCTGTATCGTTAGCGTCTTCAGTAATAGAACCTTATACTTCGTCGGCTGGTCCAACGCAGTTAGCTCCTTCCTCCACTACCCAGAAACCGGGTCCCAACGTTCACATAGGTTTCACTTCCTACGAAGAGGAGACCAAAGTAGCTGATCAAGCTGAACCCCAACCTCCAGTGGTGACTTACGATCAAAGATGTCCGACGATCCTCATAAACTCATATACCCGAATCAATAACACTGTTCAAAGCAAGGACGGTTGCACCGACCTGAACATCATCATAAATTCCCACGTGTTCAACTCGAACACGTACAAGTCCACGGTTTCGCCTCTGGATCAGGTCCATCAGAGTTACGAACCAGTCGACAAGTACGATTCCGGCCCTGTTTACCAGACCGAACCTCAGGAGACCTATGGTCCCTTAAAAGACCCAGTGACTTCCTTACCCGAAGATGTCGACGGTTCCAACGTTCAGGTCTATCAGGGTACTCACATCAGTATCCAAGATTTTAGTCCAGTCAGCGAAGAAGCTCCGGTAGAATCCCCCGAACAGACAAACGAGTTGACAAATGATCCAGACACTTTCGACGCTTCCCCAGATGTCGGGGCAGCTGACGAGGTTAGCAATGACCCCGGTGTCCAGTCTGTAGTCGAACCGGAAGGCGAGTCGCCGATCGTTCAGAGCTCTGAATCTTCTTCGGTTGCGCCCTCCAGCTTGACTGCCACCTCCTCTCCAGCGTCTAGTCAGGCCGACGACGACGACGACGACTTAGACTTGTCCCCTACCGGCATCATGGAGTCGATAGCATCCGTGTTCGCCTACTTCACGTACGTGAATCCCCTGCACTACGGGTTCTTCAGCGTAGCCGCCGCCCCGTTCACTGCTCTAGCAGCTGGTATTCTCGGCATGGTCACCTTCGCTTTCCCTTGGCTGTTCCCTAGCTCTTTCGGCTTCCGTCGGTCTAATAACGACGCTGTTGGCTTCTGGCACAACGTCGAAGATCTCATTAGACAGTCCATGGAGAAATATGGCAGGCTGAACGAGTGGAAAAGTAGAAAGAAGAAGAGAAAGAGATGAGCAAGACAGGGTCTGCCGCGACGATTAGTTTTTACTCGATGAAGGTCCGAAGCGATTCTTCGAAACATGGGCAGGAAGTTTGCTTAGAGTGTACGGTTGTTAGATCAGCTTATTGTAGGGGTAAAGATGTCGGACGATGTACATTAGGAGATGAGTTGTAGCGTCGATAGATCTACATCAGTATCGCCGGTGAATAGGGGTTTTTGTTTCTCTTTCTGCAGGCCATATTGTTGTCCCCGCTTGTATTTTCTTGGAGTTTTAACGAGCGGACACCGAATCGAGGCAACGCGAGGGAAACGTCGCGAGCTTCGGGCTCTGCTATTGGCAGCACCGGAGCGCGCGGAAGTAATTTATTCCTAGATGTTACTGTTTGTTAAATATTATTTCTTTCAGATATTATTTATTTCCGACCGAGATCGGCCTTAACCGATAAGAAATTCAATTTCAGAGTATACACAATTTGACCTCGCCGGACTTAGTCTTAAAGTTACCAACTTCACCTTGTACGGTTTTGCGATTAACTGTTAGCAGAGGACTAGACACGAGAGGAACAGTATTATAACGAATCTAAACGAGTTCGTGTATTGTAATGCTGTCGTTGGTACCTTTTTAATTTACGTTATTACAGTCTTATTTAATTTAATCTTAACGTCGTTCTAGGGCATTGCTAGCGTTTGTGCCAGTGAATTGTAATTCAAATAAACCATTCGAACGAATAAATTTGCATTTTTTTCCTTCATAGCCACCAGCGAAGTTATAATTTACTTGTAGCACTGTGATCTGTTAAGTACGTTTTCTCTCATCCGTTTTTTATTGCTACATCTGAATCGGTTTTTATGGAACTGTAATAATTAACTTCATACATTTTTTTTCTCTAGAAACGGAAACCAGAGGATAGTTAAGATAAGTTTAAATTGAAATTACGTGTTTCGTTCTGAATAAATAAAACAGTATGCAAAAGATACTAATTTACTGAGCATCCAAGGAAATTGTATCGATTCGACAGAAAGACGGATGAGGGTTAACATTCCTGTATTCCCAAATGTCCCGTGTCTAGAGATGGTGTCACGTTTAATACGTGCTAATAAAAAACCTAGCACAGAAGTTAATTTTATAGAATTCAATTGTTAGTGATAGAAGACGATATTTTGATTTGAAATCCTATATTTGAAACTATGATGAAGATAAAGTGTATAACACACATAATATTGATCCATAAATATGTTATTAGAAAATTGTACTTACTATTCCATACTTGTAATAAACGTTCCATTTTTATATTTTAAGGTGGCGTTCTCTTTTAATAATTTTACATTAGCAAATATTTTGTCATTAAATCAGTGTCAAGAATTATTAGATTATGAATTACACAACGCTTGATTATTGCATAGTATAGAGTTATTTAACAAGACTTTTTATGTGAGAGGATAACAAATATGCTGTAACGAGGATAAAAATCTGTTGAACACAAATTAAGGTCGTTGCCCATTCAACAGCTCGAACGAGACCATACTAGGATCAACATATTCATATTATGAATATAATACTATCTTTCCTATTCATATTCTGAATATATCTACTGTTTTCCTTATTCATGTAATGAATATGTAGATGCTTGGCTAATATTATTCTGGTATTGTGCTATTAAAAGGGCAGTGACCTTCACCCATAGTTGCGGTACACGTTAATAAGTATTATACTTGTAACAATACTATTAGAAGAATTAGATTCAAGAAACTTGTTATTTCCTCGATTAAACAATTGAATTTTTGATGCGAACGAGAACAATGGTACGAAATCAGAGAACTAATGCACCTGCAAAAGTACTTTATCCATTTCATATAGAAATTTTTCTCCCCTTTCAGACAATAATTCTATCTTCTATTAAGATAAAAATTGTTTCTATAATTCGAGATTTGATTGAACAAAGTAGCTATATTTTAATTTCGCAAAAGAGAAATAGATTGAAGGATTTTAAATCCAATAATTCTTCGAACATTGTTTATATGTTATCAGTTTTACGTACCGCTTACTTGATTCCAACCATAACTGTACTTCACTTCATTCATGATTTGGATAATGGTAAATCACATAATGATTAAACATACTGTATTACTGTTAACTGATTCGTACAATCTAAAATAAAAATTAATTTTTACGTAGCTCTTGGACTATGCAGTTAATGTAGTAAATCGATATGTTGCGTACAATCCAGTAGTTTAGTCATTCAAATACTAGCCAAAATAAAATAGGGTAGAATAAAATCCTTTTGACACGTTGACACAAACTAAAAGGTAAGGAACAACAAATAGCTTCTGGTCTCTAGTAAACAAGCATCCATGTATATTCTCGAAGTGCAAAGCTTAAAACTACAAGTCCACCCGTTCGAGCGAGCGTTTAATTAACAAAAACATCATTTCAGTGTGCCGCAGAATGACAGTCAACGCCACCTGAAGGATCTGCAGTACATGGACCAGTCTCTGAGGACCGTGGCTACCCAGCTGCTCAACGTGACCAGTCCCGAAGAGGAAAAAACTGCCGGCAAAGTCGTAAAGAAGAACCCGAATGTTCAGAAGCCACCCGACAAAGACGATGCGCCGTCGAAAGACATGACAGTGAACATAGGCTTTGGAAGGCCGGTGAACTCAAAGTTCAGCTTCTTCGAGTCCAGCCATCCTGGCCACGCGATGGCGATCACGGAAGAGGAACTTGAGAAAGAGCTGAGCTCGACGCGTTTGATGACCGCGTACAAAAATCATCCGACGACCACCGGTGGCATTTCCACGTGGATTTTGCTGAATCCTCCGTCAACCACGATCAAAACTGTCGAAGTAGACAAGAAGGCGAAGGGGACCACAGAGAGCGACAGGACGACGATGAGGCCGACGACAGTGACGGAGAGGATAGACATGACGGAAAGGGTGATAGAGAAGGTAACTATGCCTGTTTCAACCATGATGGCCACGGAAGAACCACCCAGTACCAAGAAGGTCGTTCTTCTGGCTACGAAGAAGTCAGATCAGAAGACGGAGAAGCCTTCGGAGCCTCAGACAACACCGAAGCCTCTTCAAACGACTGTTAGCAGTTTAGAAAATAAGGAAACAACTGTCAGCGTCACTAAGAAGATCCAAACCGTCAGGACGACACCGAAACCTAAGACCGCTACATCCAAGACAACTATACTATCCAAACCACCGATCCTGAAATCCTCTAGGCCTAATCAACAGACCCGGCCGAAACCTGTAACTAGGAGGACCACGATGAAGCCGGACGTTCACAAAAATGACACCGCTTCGTCAGCCAAGATCGAGAAGGTCACTTTCAGGCCTGTCCAGATGATCACAGTTGCCAAGAGCAAGTCGGATACCACTGAGAAGCCGATGTTCGTGACGAAGATCAAAGCTTCCGTTCTGATGGACACACAGAAGACCACGACGTTGGCATCTGTCTCCTCAACGAGCAGTCCGGAACCGACGACGACCACGAAGACGATTTCAAGCACTGGCAAGCCTGCAGAGATCTTCACTAAGTTAAAACCCGTCGGCACCAAGAGCAACGTGCTGAAGGTGGAGCTGAGGAAGCCTGTGGAGGACACTAAGATCGAGATCGAACCCATCAAAGTGAACGCACCTGTTTTGAAGATAGAGAAGATCGAGAAGGATAAAAAGCAGACGCAAGAAGACGACGAAGAGAAGGATGCGTTGAGCAATTCTCAAATAGACCTGAAGTTCGACTTCAGTCCCGAGTTAACGAAGATAAACACCGACTCGGAGACGTCGACGTCGGCAGCCACGACAGTGTCGTCTACTACCAAGAGGCCGAGGCACAGCACGAAGAGGAAGAAGAACAAGAGCCGAAGAAGGAAACCGTCCACTTCGACCACCACCACCACGATCGGTCCGTTGACGTCCAGTTCGACCGAGATCGAGCTTGTCACGCTGGATCCAGCCGCCGAGAACGGGATCCAGGAGTCGAAGATCGCGCCCGAGACGAAACTCTCCGTTAACAGCACCAAGACGAAGAAGAAGCAGGTTCAGAAGCCCATCTCCACGCAGATCTACAACTTCCTCAGCCGCGAGGTGATGCCCAGCTTCGGAATGATGTCTCTGGTGGGACTCGGGTTGGGTCTGGCGTCCTACTTCCTCTATCCATTCGGCGGAACCATTGCTCGGCGAAACTACGAGGTTGAGCCGAAGTACAAGTACAATTTGGACGAGTACGGAGGAAACTACGGGCAGAGCGAGGAGGAAGTTTTGTCGAAGGTTTTCCAAGGCATGACGACCAACGACGACAACAAGTACCCTGGCGCGAAGGACTACGACAACTACTATCAGTACCAGCACTACGACGGAAGCTACGACTCGCAGACGACCAAGAAGTACGACCAGAGGTATACCTCGTCGCCTATGTTCAGGCCAGAGAACACTGCCTCGGGTTTGAAGTATCGGAACACGGATTATAGATATCCAGACGCAGGTAGCACTCCGAACTATTACGATCGACCGAAACACACGGAGTATACGGGTGGGCAAGCACCCCCAGAGCCAGTCAATCGACAGTTCGTCGTGGGGAACGTGCCGAAAGAGTATCCGTCGTACGAAGAAAAGGCTCCTGCTCAGCCGACCACGGGGAAGCTAACCAGCTACGAGCCTACAGAGAGTGGGCCGCTCAAGTTCGATCCTGACATCAATCAGAACTACAACTTTAACAGTCCGGTTCAAAGCTACGGGCAGGT
This sequence comes from Augochlora pura, assembly GCF_028453695.1. NCBI lineage: Eukaryota > Metazoa > Arthropoda > Insecta > Hymenoptera > Halictidae > Augochlora > Augochlora pura. Next base: position 13,779,776 of record NC_135772.1, on the reverse strand, counting down.
GCAAACATCTAGGCCCGAGGAGGCTTACGAAGAGGTGGAGATCACGCCGACTGCGGTGGCCGTGGAGCACGGACCTAGATCTTTGAAGACGAAGAGGTCCGTGGACGATGCAGTCGATGCCACACCGATCGAAAGTCCTCGATCGAGAGCGAGGAGGGACTCGGTGATCCAAGTGATCCCCTCGAAGAGAGAATTGGAAGAGGAAGAGAAGGAAGAAGACCTGAGCAACGAGATCCTGAACATCATCGACTTGGCGTTGCCTGGCGAAGAGGGCGGGAAGACCAGAAGGAAGGAGACCGAAATATCGAAGGACATCGAGGCCAAGAAGAGGCGACAGAAGGAGGAGGAGGAGAAGGTGAAATCGGTTGCTCAGACGTCCACCGAGGCTAGTGTCGAAGTTTCCAGCCAGGATTCGATAAGTTCCTCGACGTCGTCGAAGGAGGTCACCGATTCAGCGGTCTCTTCGTCGCCTTCCTCGGACGTCGATAGCGACAACAACTCGACGGAGAGCCCGAAGACCACGGAGCAGAGCAACGTCGAGTGGATCGACATGACTACGAAGACGCCGGAAGAGCAGGACGGTTTCAGCCTCTTCGGGTTCGTGAAGAAGGTTGCTGAAATCAAGTTCCGGCTGGGGTTGACGTTGTTGAAACACGCGAGCGAGGGTTTCGCCAGATACATCGGCCACGTGCAGAAGAGGATCAACGGCGAGGAGTGAAGGGGCTCCAAGTAGGCCGGGCAATGAACTCGAGTGACGATTCAGGAGTTTCGTCAAGATGGCCGCCTCGACACCGTACACCGAGCACGTCCCGAATTAATTAGGAACTGAGCATCGAGTCAAAATTGATCGAATTTCTATCGCTAGAGTAACGCGTTTCGGGGACGGGCGATAGTGTTAGGTGATCTGTGACAGTTGATTGCTTAACGCTAGAGGAACTGGCACTGTTTCTCTTCAAGCGAGAGTTCTCAAAATATTATTTATTCTTCTGTTAGTCAATCTCGCAATCAGTATAACAGCCAGCCGAGAATCTTTCCGGAGGTTTCCGATCGAAGGGGTAGACGATCGCGACTTGACTTTTTCTAACAGAACGTCGGAGAGGTGAAGTTGTAAGAGAAAATGGTAGGTGAACGTCCATTGTTGTCCTCTTAGAAGCTCTTTCTTTGAAAAAACTGTGCAAATGAATGAATTCTTTGTTGGAAATTGATCTATGATAAACTGATCGTTTTGGGATTGGGCTGTTGATCCTATGTATGTGAAAATCACACCGTGTTATGAGGAACGTTCAAAAATGGCATCAAAATGGCGTAACACTTCCTGTTTTAGAATTAAGTACGTATTTTTTTACTCCTCTTCGGATATTTAATTGTACCATAAATAACAATAAAAAAAGCTTCTTTCTCGCGCGTTAGGTGACCCATCCTGTACGAAATGACGTCTCTCCTCCATTCTGTAGTCGTCAAGGAAATCGGTTTTCAATGTTTTCACGAGTAAAGAATCGTACCGTTGCATCATTTCTTGGAAACGAACCACAGATTCCTTTTCGACGATTCTAAAAATTTTCCCAACGGGGTATTAGTTGAGCGGAAATAGATGTTTCTTGACGAGAAAACGATTAGCTTTAAAATTGATGGTAGGAAATAGGATTTCTCGCATGGGATGCGATTCGACGCAGCTCGACCGAGCTGCGCGCGTTCGGCTGCATTCTACGCAAGCTTTTCGAGACTACGTACGACCGAGTCGGGTCTCTCGAAAAACTTCTGGCGAAAAGTTCTATTTTATTAGGACGCGAAGTTTCTATTTTCGACGTCTCTTTCTGGTACTTATACGTTTTATTAAGTATTTAAGCGAACGACGAAATATACGAAACACTGTAAAGTATATTATAAATAAATATATTAAATAAATAAATAAATAAATAATATGTGCTTCCGTATGATATCCTGACGCGTACGTAACATATGTAATACAAATACACAGCATCTCTCCGTTTGCTGTCGTTCACGATACACACTGACATATTATCCTTCTTTTAACAATTCACTAAATAAACATTAATTAGCGGTATTAACTTTACAGTTCGTAACGAGTAACAAGGGTTAGCTTATGCGGAATGAAGAACATTGGATCTACGTCGAACCTCCCCCATGTTTGCTTAAAACAACGTTGCGAGTAACGCGTTCGCAGTTTTCTTACATACGAGCTTATTTTGATAGCGTACACGATCGCGAAACATTTTTGTGAAATTTCATATCAAACGTTTTGTTGAATAATTCGAAATCTATGATACTATTACCGATACATTCGATGAAAGAACAAAATATCTTCTATTAATTTAAGAAGGTTAGTGAGCGATGTAAGATTAAAGAGAAGATCGGCGAATGGCAAAGAAAATTCAAAGTGTTTTGCCTCGTGTGAAAGAGTTTAGGGTGTTCCGAGACGATTTCACTTTCCAATGCTGAGGTCAGTGATGATTAGAATGGAACTCGTGATACAGAGTTCCTCGGTGATACGAAATTAATTTCTCCCCCAAAACGTTCTCGTTTTTAAACGCCATTCTTTTCCATGTTATAAGAGGTTCACTCCATAATTGTCGCTGAACTCAAGGATTATTCATTCTTCTCCATTATCAGAGACTTTCTTTTTCTCCGTTAATTCGCTTCCCCTATCTTAGCTTCGTTCCTTGGCGTCGTTTATTTGTAGGCACACGAATATGCATGACTGTGTCACGATGATCGAGCAGTCTTGGGTTAGGAGAAAATAGGTCTCTCTTCTTTCGACGGCCAAGTATCATTGGTATCATCATCGCCATTGTTGCCGGTAATATTCCTAAAGAGAACAAAATTAATACGTTAATAAATTCTTAATAAAATATAGAATATAAATCCTTAATGGATATATTCAATTACTGTATTCATTGTAAAAATTTTACAAGTTCGTGGCTCTGAAATTTGTTTATCTCACCTTAATTTATATTAGCAAGATGTTTTATAAAATATTCTAAAAAGATGCTAATGTACATACAGATTTGCAGTTTACGCAGTATTGAATTATTTTTGCTTAAGCATTTTATATTTTTACATTTTATGTATTATCATTAAGACGGTATAAATATTTATTGATTATGTAGATTATTGAACTAACGTTCAAGGCTTTAATTATGTTGCAAATGCAAATATTCTATATCAAATTCTGAACGTAGTAATCGTATTAATTTATGATAATTATATCAAACATGTAAAATCAAATCAACAATTATATTATTGTAATCGTTTCAGTCTATTTCACTCTAACATAGATATTAGAGAGAGAAAGAGAGACAAGAATATGAGAGATGAAATAACTACGTAGGAATATAAATATAATAGAACTATAAGCCAAGTCCGCGCTTCAAATCTACAAGGTTGAAGTAAAGATAGTAATAAAAATATTGTTTATAAAGATATGGGTTCCAGCCTACCCAATCTTCCCTACTGCAAAATTCTAAATAAGCTGTCACAGACCTGCACCGACAGCCGCCAACACTGCTGAATTAGATGGCTGATTGCCGAGCGTATTTCTGATCGGCCTCCTCTTCAAAATGGCGGGCAACGTCTGCCTTTCCTGCTCGTACTCCTTCCGGCTCTGATCTACGCTCTTGAAGGTCTTCTCCACTTCCAGCAGCCCTCCGTGAGATGTGGTAGTGTTCGTACCGTTGAGTGACGGTAACACCGTCAGCCTGACCTAGGAAAACCATACTTCATCAAGCGATTGCAATCGCCGGACACTCCCGGATACTATTTGTTCCGACCGCATCGACGAACAAACATTCCAACGATACAACTTTAATCAGTCAACGACAGATCCACAATTTACATTTCGATCCTTGAACTTTTGAAATTGAAAAGTTGAAAATTGATTTTGAACGGGATTTCTTGTTTCAGACGAGACTCCTTGTCGCGTACTATAATTTTCAGCACTTTTCATTTTCTTATATTTTTTCTTTACACGAAGTTTACTTAACAATCTTCGTATATCGAAGAAAATCTTCAAGATCTAGCCTAACCTGTCTCTTCGACGTCATCACGGCAATAGCTGGATCGTGCTCCTCTTTTCTCCCCCCGACGACTTTCGTGCCATTCGTAGACGGCGTGGAGTCGATCTTTATCGATCTCTGTCTGGATTTCGAGTAACCTCTGTTGGTGGACAACAGGACCCACTGACCGTCGCTGTTCCCGGGATAGCTCTGAGGATGGTTGTTCACGTATTGATACTGAGAGAAGCCGGGTCTCTCGGTGGTGGGCCGAGGACGGTCGTCGTAGCGATTAGGGAAATCGTGCCAATCGTTGTTCTCCTCCGGTTGATTCTTATCGGAGTACCGGTCTAGAAACTGGTAGCTAGGTTTCGTGGGCTGTGGCCTGTTCCAAGAGTTGGGGAAGTTCGCCGGACGATTGTCTGTGATTATGTCGCCGTTTGGACGATCGCTGTACTTGTTCCACGATGGCCTCTCCGGCGGCCATTTCTGTGCTTGGTTCTCTTCGTTCTTGTCCGGATAGTAAGAGGGACGTGTGGTGAGCTTCTGCCATGGCTTTTCGTTGCTCGTCTCTGGCCAAGTAGGCTTCGGTTTCTCTTGGTACCTGGAACAGTTTGGTAGATGTCTTATTATTATTATTATTATTATTATTATAATTAAGTAGAGTAGATGTCTCAGTTTCCGTGCTTGCTCCAATTTTCGTCACCCCGGGTTAAAAATGTATAGCAAAAGAAAAGTCCTATATATAAATTGATGATCTATATTCTTTCATTATGTTCACCTATCAAAACGTAAGATTCAGGGATAGAAGTCAGAGCCGTCTCATATAATTTCTAAAGTCACGCTAAAAGAATTTAAATAATCCGAAGTCTAACGCAGTAGCGACTGTAGAATTCGATCGATGAAGTTTTACTTTTAGTTAAATAAGAATGGTTTGATTACCATGGCTTATTATTTTCATAAATTGGTCTAACAGCATAGTCGGAGGCCCACGGCTTCCCCGCGCCGGGTTTCTCCCATGGTTTCACTTCCGGCCAGGGGCGTTGGGTAGTAGCGGTCGCCTGCCATTTGGAAATTTTGCTTTTGGACCAAGGAATTGCTTCCAGGGTGACCCAACCGTTGCGATCCTCATACGAGTTTGCACCGTAGTACTTGTTCCTCTTCAGGGTGTCGTTCAAACCTTCGCTCAGCTGAAACCAGTAGTTATCCAAACTGTTGACCAGGCTATCTCACAACAAAATGTGAATAAAGGAAAAATCTTACCGCGTCATCAGCTGACGTAGTGTTCTCCACGTTCGCGTCAAATTTAGTTTCGTGGTCGTAGCTGACACTGGTCGGATGCGTCGTAGTGTCGTCCACCTCCAAGAGCAGAGGCTCCGCAGGCTTCACGATTCTGAAGGGATACTTAGGATACTTCTCGGTGCTCCCCTTGATCTTGTTCGCGTACTCCTCGAGAAACTTGTTCAACACGTCCGGATTGAACGTGGACGTCTCGAACATGTTCTTGTGCTCGTCCTCGAGCTTGATGTCCTTCGTTCTCCTGTCGTCGTCGGGCCGGAAGCTACGCAATTGGCTCGACGGAGCCGCCATCGAGTCTTCGAGGACTCTTTGATTGTCCATTCTCGTCCTGAACATTTCGGACGCGTTCGTCCTCATCTTCACGAAGTATCTGGTGGCGCACTGGCTGCCGCTCAGCGTCAAGGTCACCAGGAGCAGACAGATCGCTCCTCTCGACAGCATCTGGAACGGAAGAGGAAAGTTGGAAAGAAACGCTTGCACTTTCGAAACTTTCCGGTCCTTTTCACTTTTTTTCGTGAAATCGCCGAGGCTCGCGCGTTTAAAATTTATTTATAGAGTTGTCCGGAAACCTGAACAGCGTCTTGACGCCTTTATTACCGGGCTGCGTGGCGTTCTCGCAGCTTTCCTTCTGTCTATGCAATTAACTCGTACACGCTTGTCGGGGAATAGTTACGCAAAGGATCCCCAGTATCGACTGATACTTCACCTAGTTTCGGTATATACTTTCTATTATGTTTTATATGTATAAATACGTGAACAACTTGTTTGAAAATACGCCCTAATGTCTGTCCGTTTAAATTACGTCCTAATTAGGAGGTGGTGAGGCATTCTACAGTGTCTGGTAACAGAAAATAATCGAATTTTCGCTGGATGAAAGCGTATGGTTTAATAAAGCAAAAATGTTTAAGATATATTTATTTACAAAAGACGAACGTCACATCTGGAAAATAAAGGTAGGAATCGTTTTCCGATTTCGTGATATTCTGGTGGAAGTTCATTTTAGTTTCTAATGAATGAAAAAAGAAACGTCACATGTCTGTTAAACTTTGATACCTGGAATGTTATACTTATACTTTCTGTAAATAAATTTTTAGCGATGTAGTTGAAAATTGTTTTAAAGGGAATGCAGGTTGTCATCAATTCTGGTGGTTAGTTTGCTCAGAAACGTGGACAGAACCGAGAAATAGAAGTTTTCAGTTTATGGGTTGGAAATTAATGTTATTAGTACATGAGTTAGCGAATAATTTCGTTTAAATAATTTTTTAATTTAATTCAAAGCTTATTCACCAGGAAGCTATTTTGTAAAATAGCTGTCGTTTGTAAATAGTGTTTAAAAAATAGAATTTTTGCTTGTCAAAACGATTATTATAAATTGTAATTTAGAATTGTATAAACTAACAAACAAGAATAATTTATAATTCAGAACTTACAGACACAAGATCTGCTTTTTCAAGCCCACAAAAATATTGACGAATTCTATTAACATATTAACAGTTGTCCAATTTATACCGTGGCAATAACGTTTTCGAAACTCTCAACAAAGTTTTCTAACAATGCAGTAATTGTGGGAACACTTATCAATGGATCTTCTTGTACTTTCCTTCCTACAAAATGTTCTTGTAACGAGCTTCAGACTTCCTTCCTACTTTCTTTTTTAATGACATCTCCAGACGTGCTAAAGTTTCTTCTTATAATTTGTATAACTTGGTAATTTTATTACTGATTTCTCTATACGATATGCCACTTACCAACGTGAAATCACAATATACTCGTTTCGTTACCGTTACCAACCATTATTATTCGCACTTAAATTATTACTTTTCATGTCGTCAATTAAGAATACACTATGCTTACAATTTAATGCTATTATTTTACAAAAAAGAAACGTTTGAAGCTCGTGCAATTTTATTAGTCTTATTAATAGCAAATTGTGACAGTTGTTTTTTGAACTCGAGAAAGCTTATATGTTAACGAAAGCTTATTGTTAATGATTGTTAGATTCATGTTTACGAGAATGTTAGTCTCATTTTGTGTTAATCGATAATTTATTGTTGCTTTCTTCTTTAAGTATACAGCCTGTTAACCAGAAAGTGGTTCAAGATTTTAGGAAATCATAGTTAAATTGATTCAGGAATATGTTCAAAGTTAACACGAGATAATTATGCTAGCATCAACGAGATTTCATTAATAAGTTGCAAATTTAATAACACAAACCGACTTTGTTATAGCAATTCTTATAGCAAGCAGTAAGTTTATGGATAGAGCGAAGAGGTTCAGTAGAATGGCCTCCTCGTTCTCCCGATTTGAATCCGTTACACTTGTTTTTATGGGAACACTTAAAAACATTGGTATATTTGTAATTTATAAATAACTTATCAGAATTGTGAGTAGTAATAGAAAATACGTGACGCACAATAAGAAACTCAGGAGGAACACTTACAGATGTACTCATAATATATACTGTGTCAAAGAAAGTTTGTATTTTTGCATTCACGAATGAATTCTTGTTGATGTTAATCTAACAACTAGTGTATAACTATCGATGCATTCTTATATACTAATTTTATAAACATCACTATAGATACTAATTTTTTACTCTTTTCACTTTTTGTGAATTAATTGTAGAACATAGCTGTACCAATGATATTGGGACCCACTAAACGTACTATAGATATATGTTCAGGCATAAAATACCCATAAACATTCGTTTTGAGATCACTTTTAAGAAATTATTAATCGAAGTTACAAGTTACCGTTACCCGTTTAAAGAACAATTTGCCAAGTCGCCAAGTAAGTACTTTGAACTTCTTTCAAAATCAATTTTATGTTATGACTAGATAATTTTTAGTTATAATTGGACTGCGGACCTTTATGCAAAATAAATATTATTTAATTAGCAAGCTGAAAATAATATCCTCGAACTCTTGTAAAGTCGTTTTAGTTTTATATTACTCACACAAAATATCGCGAACTCCTCAACATTTATCTGAGATGGTTTTGATATTCTAACAACAAATGTCACATCTAATTAATAACTTCTCGAGTCTTGAGTTCCTTCGATTCACATTTCAACTAAACTGGCAAAAGTTTCGTCACTCTAGAAGGGTGGTTCTCCTAATGAAGGAACGTTGCCAAAATAATATTCTAAATTTCTGAGACCGGTTTCTTCTAGGTTAACCCTTTTAGTACCCGACAGCCGATATATCCTCTAGGAAAGCCAACGTATCGTGTTTCGGGTACTAAAAGGATTAGCAAGGTACAGCTAACAACGTATCTACGTTCCACGTTCTGGGGAGGGAGGCAAATTGATCACTGTGCAACACTGACCGTGTCGTTGTTGGTCGTCGAACTTCCTGGCTGGGTCCAGCGCCGACTGTCGATCACGTGAACGGATCAGGATCGGTTTTTGGTTCGGCCCGTTGGACGCCGTAGATCCCGTTTCGAGGATCACGGAACGACGGAGTGCGGCACCGGTGTGGAACGAGTGCGTGTTTCCGCTCGACCTCGACTCTTCAAGGTCTGAGATGGCTCTGTCGCCGAGACGTTGCCCTCGTTTGCTTTTAATCCAGGTCCCCACTTCGTGGTGACTTGGTCCATTTTGTGTCTCGCTCTGAGCCGGTCGGTGCAGCCGGTCGACGCTTCGCGCACCTGGTCACCTGGAGAACGGACACAGTCTACAGTCATCCTTCTCTCCTATCTTGGGATCTATTCTTTCTTCTGCCCGGCTCCGCTGATAATTGTTCCGACAGCGGGAGGATCCGATCAGGCAATCGACGCGCCTCACGGCCACCCAGGATCTGGATCGGTTCATCTAGATCGTGACAAAGGAGGAAGTCTTCCGATTGTCGGGGTTTAGCGGTTCTTTGTCACCCAATTTGGATATGAATTTATTTTTCACTGTTTTGCGACTATTTTTCGTTTCGCGAAATAAAATAGAAGAATTCAAGTTCTTCCAGTTCAAATATAAGTTCTCTTATCTATTTGTAAGAGACAGAATTTGTATGAGCTTTGATTTATTATCATTTTAATAAATCGAAAGTAACGCAACCTGTTCGTAAATATTTTTATGTCTTCATAATTTTGTATTTCATTTTTTCATTTTTTTCACAGACCTAAGGAAATTGCAGTCCAGTTGTAAACGTCTCTATGCTTATGCTAACTTTTAAATATTCCTATATTTTTTATTTTTTTCAAATTTGAAAAATGTTGCGTCCCGATATTAATTAATTCAGCAAACATTTAAAAACCTGTTTGAAATAGCAAAGTTAGAATAAAAGAGAACATTGTTGTTCCATAATCCTGACGGAATTTGAATTCCAATGAATCCAATCTTCGCGATATTCCAATCTTCAAATCTGCATTTGAATAAGTAGCAAACGTTTGAAGATCTCGCGTTACTGTTATCCCAATAATTAGCGTACGAAGTGAACGTTTCTGAAATACTTCGAATATTTGAAAATTATCGAGGACGCGGAGAAATTTCTTATTGAAATAGTTTAGTCGATCCTTTGCCGACCTTGTAATCCGATCGATTCCCAGCAAAGCGAGGAAGAATTTCAACAAATGGAAATACGTTTTTCGCCACGCGAGCGCCTCCGCGGTGTGAACCGTCATGAAAAAGCCTGGATTCGTCACGCACTAATTGCACCGGCGTGGACAATCAACGACTGCTTTACACGCTGGTTTTTCTGGTTATGATTTGGAGTGTCAGTCATCATCACCGAGTCGTTCCTAATTCCTCGAGAACTTCGAATTTCCTTGGATAGAAACCTGTCCTTACAAACCAGCTAGAAACTGCTCCACCCTAACGAATATCGTTAAACGCCACTGAAGCTTGTCACCACGTTTTTTCATATACTATACGTTGCATTTTTTTTATATCAATTCTTTCATTTAGTTTATACGACAATCTCGATGAAATACTGTACTTCCTGATAAAAATTAAATTGCGATGGTCATACAACGTCGTGTAGTAAAAATATCCAAATTAACAATCTTGAACATGACTGTACATTACCTGAACTGTTTCAATGAATTTTATACTGCGTAACGAATTTTTGTATGCCTATTGTAAGAACATTTCTATATAATTATTTCTTTCAATGATCTTCACTATTTAGATTACTTAGTTCATCTTGGAACGTTAAAACGTAAATAAAAAACATATTGCTTCGTTAAACAAACAATTTTATCTCTACATGCAAGGGTTAATAAACGTAAAGGAACAAGCTGCAGGAGTTAAAAATATTGTAACTCCGGATTGCGAGGACGGAAAATCGCGTACAGAAATAATTGAGAAAATAAGTAAATTGTAGAAATTATAAAAAGAAACTTCGGTGCGTTTAAATATGTTGTTAAAACAGAAAGTAGGAAGGAAGTCTGAATCGCATTAGAAGGACATTTTGTAGGAAGGAAAGTACAAGAAGATCCACTGATAAGCGTTTCTATAATTACTGCATTGTTAGAACATTTTGTCGGAAGTGCTTACGAAACGCTTCTAAATCAGCATCAATTAAACAATTGATCAATTAACATTAATTCGATGTTAGAGTTCGCCGATATTTTTGTAAGCTCGTTACGAACTGTCGTTTTCATTTATTTACGACAAATGTTTCTATTCTTTTGTAACGTTTAGTTAACTTAGAACGTGAAGGCGTACGCTATAAAAAAAAGTAAAAGTATTGGAAAGTTGATCTTCAAAATTCTCTTATTTGAAAGATATCTGTGCGTCAATCATTTTCGAACGCATTGCGCTACGTCACGGTAAAATAGCAACAGTAAAGTGATACTAACTGAGTGACGAGAACCCGTTTGTCGGTACGGCGTTGTTCATGTAATTGAAGTTAGAGAGACATGAGATCGGAGTCGAGTTTTATGGCCGATAAATCATCGATTCGACCCTGTTCTCGCTGTAGGTGGCGCGAATCGACCACGGGGATTCGATCGTTGCCATGATTTTTGCGCTTTCTCGGCCCAGAAACCCATGGCTAGAATTTTTTGCGCGTTGCCACGCCGCGCCGAGATTCTTGCTCGTTCGTGAGTGAAACTAACGTTTCCGTTTTACGAGCAGCTTCCGACCGGCGGGCCGGATTTTCACCGATCCCACATTTTTGCCATCTCGACCAACAAAACTAGGCTGCGCACCTCTGTTACAGTATCCGTTCCGATTTTTATCGCGTCATTGGGCTCGGTCGTCTTTCCGCCAAGAAAAATCATCGAGGTTTTTTCCCTGGAAAATTGCTGGCCATCGAGGAATCGTGTACCATGACGTTGTAGGCGAATTTGATGATGGAAATTCTTCGACTGAGCTGCGCAACACGCGGTTCTCTAGTAAATCGTCGTTTCTCTTCCCTAGTTTTAACTCTACAGAAATTTCGTACAAAAACGAATAATTTTGCTCACATTTTTAACAATATTTTGTTGCAGTTTTAATGTTGTAAATTAGAACTGGAACGATTTTTTAATTGTTTCGCTACTTTGATTTTGTAGAAAAATGTTGCTTTTGCACTGTCCTTTCATCGATTCTTTTTTTCGTAACGTCGTCAGAACGAAAACACCCCGTAGATTTTTATTACCTCCTTACAGTCGTTATACTCAACAACTTTTTACTATACGTATTTAGCGTCACTGAAGTCTAATTTCCGAGACAAGAAGCATACGATAAGCACTATATTCACGTTGACGCTATGTAAATTATCAAATCTATGAGATATACTTATCTAGATATACTTATCTAAAATTGTTTACAGCCACAAAATGCATAATAGCTAGCTATTAATTAGATCTAATTACGAGTTAATAGTATACGATATTCACCCATTGGTTATACTACTGATCACCCTGCAATTTCTATAAGTTCTAAATTTAAGAATGGTAAAGCTAAAATTAGGTTCAAGTTTCATTCTACGTCCCCATTTAAGTCTTCTTGGTTTTAATTGTTTTTAACCTACCACACTCAAAGACCCTAAGGCTCTACTAAAAATTGTTACATCGCTTTCCAAAATAATTCTCGAATCAGTAAAATAGCTTATATGTAAGAAGCTGTTGAATGCATTGGTATGTGACGTAAGATTCAACTTCATCAGCATTAATTATAAATCATAGACAACAGAAATATCGTACTTTTGGAAAAGCTATTTTGGATTTAAAGTTAAACTGTCTTCAAGTGCAAAGGGTTAATTTCTCGACAAATTTCACTACGTATGTTGAGTCCAATCCTTTTCTTCCACCCTTATGTTATAGTCTCTCGGCAAAATTCTATTATTATCTCCCCACGTCTTTGTTCGTGGTCTCCTAGGGTAGCTTGATTTAGTAGCTCTTACTGCCGTCGCAGATTACCCCTCCAGTCGACGTTTACAAGAAAGACAATTGATGTCCACGTGACCGGCATCATCTTGATCGCAGGGACGACTTCCGCTTTGATGCGCCGACAGGAATTTTTCTCTTCCGATTCCGGTCTGGCGTTGCGGTCGGCTGGCCTACTCGAATCTGGAATTGGGTCGTTCGAGGCGTAGATAACCGCGAATACGAGCGTCGCGAGGCTGGGGCGCCGCGAAAAAAGAAAAAGAAAAGAACCGACGACTGTCGGGCGTAGGGAACGTATACTTTCATTGTCGGCTGGCTGGAACGGAAGGGGAACGACGGCGATCTTCTCACGAGGCGAGTTTGCGCGGCGCCCGCACCTACGGGATGTTACCTTTGTTGTGCCGGAGAAATTCATCCGTGGATTTAAGAGGATTACGGGGCACGTGTGTTCACGCGGATCGTTCACGTCCGACTGACAGTGCGTCGCTCGCGCGCACGATGGATATGGGAAGAAATCGACCGTCGGGTGCTTGTAAGTCGACTGTGGCTTTTGTGCATCTGTGACTGAAGTGAGCTAATACATCGGTATAATTTTTCAATTTATAAAAATTATTTAACAGAGAAGTGAATTTTCTTGTAATTGGCACAGACCATTTTTCGTTCGTATAAAGCTCGGAAGTGTATTTGTAAGTATTTCTTTGTAAAAGTAAACATTATATTTTCTAAGGTCTTTATTGTAAATTGCAATTAATACGATATATACTGTTAATATTTTTTAAAGTATCGAATATGTTCTGTTGAAAACTTGTTAACGCAAAATGTTCATAGAAATAATAAACAGTATGCTTTTAATAGTATTGGACTATTTATAAGAAAAGTTTGTTTAATTGTATGCCAGATAGGAGACAATTGATTGTTTATGACAACGTGATAGAATATTCTTTTTACATGCGCGTCCACTGTTAAGAATTGAAAATTCTATTGGATATTATACCAATTTTTATGTTGTAAATTATGTGGGTATTATACCGTCTTAAGATTGAAGATTGAATAAATTATTAATTGAAGATTATGTTATAGAGGAATGGTCTTAATTACGTTTAAAATAATTGTTTTACATACAAAAATGTTCTATAAATTTGGTTATACAATAGACCAAATTTTAACAGAAAATAGGCACTGTTTTGACCTCAAATGAATTGAAATTCTACTGATTTATTTATTGCAAATAAATGATAAAAAATTGTATGATCTCTGAGTCTCTCAATTCGGATTAAACACATGTTAATTTTATTTCTCTATCCGGTTATAAATGTCTTACAATTTTCCATCGGTTTATTGTTGGATTTACTTATTTTTGTTATGTTAGATTCACTTTGTATTAGGAGCCTGAAATCAAACCAGTACAACGACTTTTCGGTTAAAACCTGTACAAAGGCATTATCTTGCATCTAATGCGCCAGCCGTCATCCAGTTTTCTTCGTCTGACTTGACCTCAGCGTGAAATAAGGTCAGACTCTCGCCGCTCGTTGATAAAACTCGCCTTAGAAAGTCTTTTCACCCCTTTTCGTTCTTCGCTTGTATTCTGTGAAGCTGTAATAAATACGTTTTGGCTTCATCGCGTATCCTTCGTAAAATTTTTGATTTCACTGCCTTTTTCCGTCCATTTTTGTTATTTTGGTCGAATCCTAGCAAAAACTGAGATTTACTGCTTCTTCCGATTGTTTTCACGTAATAATTTTATCTTCTTTTGCTGGATTGACAAACAGATTCTCGTGTGCATAAATACATTTAAAGTTTTATGGTAACGATATGAATTTATAAACATATGTATAAATACACTTTTAATGTTAAGGGAATAATTTAAATGTTTATGTATTAGTTTAAATACGCCTTAAATTGTAAGGGAAAAATGTAAATGTATACATAAAAGTATAAATACGCTTTAAATTCTAAAGGAAAAAATGTAAACGTGTACATATAACCATCAATACGTTTCCAATATTAAAGGCAACTATTACTTTTTTACGTGTTTTAGACAAAAAAATTGTTCGTCTCTTTTCAATGTCGAAGATCTAACTTTTTTACTTCCATTTAGTTCCGATTGTTTACATCAGGTCGAAGATACTAAAAAGAATAAATTTTGATATAACCCATTGAAAATAGCATTGTCCTTATGTCTGCCTATAGTTGTGAAAGCGGTGTAAATAAAGAAAAAAATGTAAGTTTTCATGTCCTTTGTTACATCGTTTTGTTCCACTAACTTGGTAATGACATGTTTAGAGAATTTACAATCATTTCGAATCTTCTGTAAGGGATAGGTAACCTTCTTCTTTCGCTATTTTATTACCGAAGGTCTGGCAATGACTGACGGTTTCTACTTCGATCGTGATATCCTGACTGCTTGTGAAGGAATTTATTACTTGAACGAACTTCGTCTTTGGTTACACGCCTTTAGTTATCGCAATTCTGAAGACATCTGGATATTTCTGCTCCGATAAAATCTCTGTAGGTTACTCGAGCAAGCATATTGTATGTCAAACGTCCAATTAGTATAAACTGTGTAAATTCTAATTATCTTAATGCTTCAAGGAGCTCTTTGGCTAAAGTGTCTATTAACGTATGAATTTACTAGATCATTTGGACGAAAATTGTTAAATACCGATTATCTGAATCATAAAAATATGCTTTTATATATATTATTGAAATTTCATTGAAATCATTAATATTATTATGAGCTATAAACAATTAAATATCGCAAGAATTGATTTCGATAATATTTTCAGCACGCATAAAGGTATCGGGTCAATAAAAGATATTTAAAATTATTAAATTCAAATTATTCCTTCTGTCACTCCACCTAATTGAAATTTTTGCAAAGACGGTTCCGATCATCGGCTAGTGAACTAGTCTTTCAAACATCTGAAAATGATTCGGATCAGTTTGCGAAAATGAATAGAATTTAGGTAACCGCAACGATATCCGTCAAAGAAACCTCAATCGCTTCATGTTCTAAATGACTGACCCATTCTTTCGTAACGAGTCTTTCGATTACACTATGATTTCCTAGTCATCCGAGGAATATTCCGCGAAACGAACTAGACAGTCACTCCGGGTACTTCGAGTGATACGATCCATCGAAGCGCGACGAAGTCGCATCTTGAAGATCGCTTGTCTACGATCTTCAGGGAAATGCGCTACAGAGAAAGTGCGAATTGACGGGGCTTACCAAGAATCCGATTTTTTCCGGCGTGAAAAGTGTCCCAGAAACATTGGATCGGTCCGCGGCGTTCGCAGGCTAAACGGCCGGGCCGACATGTTTGTGACAGTAAAAACGTTTCATTATTACCTCGGTGGACTTTCCTTGGAAACTGGTTGTCGATGCGTGAATATCCCATCCGACATCTAGGCTATCTCCTCTCGTAGTTATCCTTTCTTCCCTGGTTTTCCGGCCACTTTCGTTCCGACCTCGGCCAAATGACTCCGCGCACGTCACTGCTGACAACTCCACTGACAGTCCCATCGGTCTGTTGAACACGAAACGCCGGATTGTTTAGTGAAATTCTAAGGGAGAACGCGCACGTACGATTTTCTCCGTCGTGATCGATGTATAGTTGCTTCCAACCCTTTCGCTGGGTCAGTGTAACCAAATTCGGACTGACGTCCAGCTTCGATCTTATTCGCAACAATTTTCCGAATGCTACGAGCGGTCGAGAATTGTTTGAAAAGATGGGTTCGAGGCAGGAACTTGTACAGGCAAGATTTTAGAAAAATGATTTTTCTGTATTTTTACGTTTGTTGGAATTCTGTGTTCTTTATTGTCAATAGCTTGATTAGACTGTTTCAGTTGATTTGGCGTGCGCTTACTGTTGAGGGTAGCACGTGTTTTAGCCAAGGTCTCGGAATTCAGCTTACAACAGGATTAATAGCATCATCTATGTTGAAGATAAGTATAGAAAATTCCAACCTTTTTCCATTCAGTAAATCAAGAATCTCTTCAGAAAAATATCAAGTTGATATCTATAGTAAATTATCCAAATGTATTGATTTATTTTTTTATATACCGAACAAAAATTACTTCGTTTTTTGAGAAAATCAACTTTTAAAAGTTTTTATATTCACACCGAGTGTCAAAACGGAGAATGGAAGATTGCGAACGAAATATAGAGTAAAAAAGAACTGAAGTCGCTTCTTCTGAGAGAGAGGGGGTAGAGATAAAAGCGAGGGAACAGAAATATATTTGTAACATGATTTTCGTGTAGTTACAGTAACTATAAAAGACTGAATTAAAGCTGCGTAAATAATTGTCCCTCGTCACGACGTCACTGTACAAAAGAGATCTTAAAGAAGCATCAGTGAGTCACGAGGACACGCAGAACCATAAGCTATTACCTCAGACTCGGAGCTAGTATGGCGGCTGCTGGAACTAAACGTATACTTTGTCAACGACAATTGGAGTGAGTCTAGCGATTAACGAGACGAAATCGCTCTCGCGTTCACGCTTTTTAAAATACCTGTCGCGAGTTAAAGCCTTCGAACGAGCAAACGCACAGTTTAGTATAACAGTCGCGCCGCAATGGAAACGACTTCGTTTCTTCTCGCCGCTGTCTCTCGAAAATAGAACCGAAAATTCTAACAGGATGCCTTCTCGAATCAGCGCTGTGACGCTCCTCGCACTGTATCTTTTGCTGATCGCGACCTTGGCTTTCGCAGAGGACCGCAAAAAGCAGGAAAATGAGTCGCAAGACCGAACAGCGAATCTACCGGATGACTTTTTCGAGGAGACCTCGAGCGAAAACGAATTCACCGCACAATCTGCCACGACCACCGAGTCCTCGACCAGCGACACCAATCGCGAACGGTTCAAAATCGTGATCAACGAGGAGAAAAACATCTCTCGGCAGTTCACGCCGAGTACTCACCTAGGCGAGATCACAGAATCAAGGACGAGCGCGAATCTGTTCAACAACGTCCATCATATCAAATTCGAAAACGAAGTTGATCCCAGCTTCCAGCGCCAGCCCGCGAAGAACATCCAGCTGGTCTACGAGCCGGTTAATCAGCCGATCGAAACGGGTTACGCGAATCATCCGAGTTATCAAACTCATCAGAATCATCAAAACTTCTTCGAAACTTTCTCTGCGTCGTCCGAAGAGGGCAAGAAGGGTGAAACGGTGCAAAATGGCTATGTGAAGTTCGAAGACAGTCCTGCGGAGGTGCCACAAGTTCATTATGTCTATAAGAATCAACCCGTTCAACATCAGTTCGTTCATCCGGTCGTGGAAAATGCCCCAGCTTACTCTGCTGACCACCTGCTCGGTCAGCAGGTACTGCAGAGCTTGGAGAAGCCGGCGAATTTGCAGAGCGTGCCCGTCGTTTTTGGTAAACCGTCCAAGTTTCAAATCGACCCGCAGAAGTACGAATTAGGGAGCTATTCGGGCGCTGAGCCATCGAGACTGCCGTATCTAAATATCCTTCCCGAGCATCAGAATCACCGACCCGATCTCCAGGATGCGTCCACGCTGAAGAAACCAAATGACGGAGTCGTTTATGTTCAGGAGTCCACCTTCTTAAGAACGAGGAAGTTTCCTTACACGTACTATCAGCCGGGAGTCGGGTACCATCAGATTGAGTTCGTGAACGATGATCACATGATGTTTCCGGCAAGAAGAAGGTATGTCGTTTGTCTCCTGTATTCTTCTTTAATTCGTTGAAATATTACGTGGAACAGATGCTGTTACAAATAAAATATTTTATTCGTAACATATTTAAAATATTATAAAAATATTATTTTATGTTAATATAAAATATTTGGTTTTTATTGTTTAGTGAAATTTTCAACATGTTTGCAGTCTTTATTGAAAATATCACGGGCGAGTTCTTTATTTGATATCTTCTTACGTTATTATGCTACGTTGTCATTTGTCAATTTTGATAGGTGAAGATTTTTATTATAAACAACGAAATTGTTTGAAATCAGTATGTCCGTAAGAAGTAGCTATATTTAAGTGTGTGCCATCTTTTTGTCACGGATTATATTACTCAATCTAATATTTGTGCTGCTCAGTTTTCATCCCAGTATTTTTTATTATTTTAAGATCGTCGGAAATCGAAAATCTTCGGATCATGAAACTTCGAGGATAAAGGATAGGATTATTTCAGAATTTGTACAAATGAGATATCGGTCTTTGGGATCTGAACGATTTTAATTTACCAAAATCTGAGCGCCGTAACTTGTTCGTTCTTTTAAATTCTAGTTACTCTTCGATTTTCAATTCTCAGGTTTTAAAACCCATGGTAACAACTTTCTTTTCCGAGCAGTTTGAAGCGCACGTAGAGATACACATATAATAGAAAGTACTCCCCGACGAAACGAAAACGGCACGCTTTAAAGTAATTGGCCGCCCCGTGCTTAGTCACGACAAAGCACTAAATCTCACCAATTTTCTGCACGTTGATCTTGAATAATACCCTTCAAATTAACGGGTTAATTGGCGGCGTCGCCGTCTTTTCATTAATCCGCGTTAATTTGCAGAGTTTCACCTTGGAAGAAGATCCTGCATTTGATCGGCGCGTTTCTGCCTTTCGGCCTGCTGCTCGCCGCATTGACGCCGAGCGTCGTCAAGGTCGACAATGTCACGTGAGTGCTACTTTTGCCTTTTCGTCACCTAACGAGAGCTCACGATGTCGGCGAATTTCCCATAGAGTTCGCCACTGTCATTGTTTCCGAGGATTCCGGTCGAATGTTTCGTTGTTCCGTTGACTGCCGACTCAAAATCGAATGTCACATATTCCCCAATCTTAAAATGATCGATGCTTAAATGTTTTCTATTCAAAGATTCGATTGACAAGAAATAAGTTTATATAACACTCAACTAAACTTCAAATTTATATAAAAATTCATAGCTTGTTTAAAAATCCATAACTTAGTGTATCAAATTATTGATTTTAAGAAATAAAAAGGCTTAGCGCATATAAATAAAAAAAATTACTATTTGAACTTTGCAATGAAAGTCTATTAGGTCATTGAAATAACGAAAACATTCAACTTATGGAATGTTTCAGTTTTTTATAGCACAGTGTAATTTGATCGATATATTTTTCACACGTGGTACTATGGTTTCTTATAAAAATCAATTCCTTTCAATCGGTTGCACGAGTTGACCCTTAACGGTATGCGAGTGCCACGATCATCTGCATCTTAGTCACCGTGTGGTACAGTCGGCGAACAAGATCGTCGTGCAACGACCCGCGCGGGTCGCGCGGTTCTGCATACGCTTGACACGGTCTCTACACGACTTGAATTTGAATTTTCATTTTATCCAGTCAGCCTAACATCGTTCTATCGAAATGGAGGGTCGCCGACCTGCCAGTGGAGCACAAGCAGTCACGAATCGCCGAGGAACAGTCAAACGTCTGCGAGGAGAGATCAATCTGCGAGCTGATCTCGGCCGGCGGCAGGCCTGGAGCGAGCGTGTTGCAGAGCCTTCTATGGAACCTAGCTACCGGGTAATTCCGACTAGAAATTCTGGAATTGCAACTGGCCGTTGCAGAACCTTCCGCGATTAGGATCGCGAGAAAGTATCTCGGGGCGTGAATGATACGGCGCAGTTACTTTCACGGCTGGTCTAGTTTGCATCTTCCACGGTTTTTCGAAATTTATGCGTGTCCGCGAGATAATCGCTGGACGCGTTAGAACGCGCGAAAGAATAATGGTAATGGTAATGGTGCAGGAAACGCTAAGGCTGGGGTTTAAATATTAGGTTGGTGCATGTAAAATCTCGTATTCTTTCTTTTTTTTTAAACAAGTGCAGCATCCATATTGCCAACTGTAGAGAACTGCAATCATGAATAATTTCTTGCAAAAAGTATTCGATTAAAACTAAGCATACATCGTTGCAATTAATCATATACATACTTATGATAATAGTATTTCGTTTGCTAACGTTAAATGCAAATGTAACGCATAGCTTCTATTATCTAACGAAAGTTTAAGTCGTTTAGTCCAGTTGGAAATGGTGTCGACATACTTTCCGACACGACTGTACCAGCTCCATACAATTAACTCTAAGAAACTATATATTTCTACCCCATACGCCAAGAGAATTTTCTCAGATCTATTATCGGTTGGAACAGGATTCGTGAAATTATTGTATTCAAATAGAATCCGTCGTGAGACTATTCGCACAGATTCGATCAAACAAATATTTTTCTAGCGAAAGATTAAAATCATCTCCGACGACTGTTTCACCGATGTACAAATAATCGACGGTTTTCTATCATCGATGCTTTAACGTACACAAGGAAAGGAACGACTAATTTATTCGTAGGCGTTTGAACAGTTTGCTTTTGGAAAGGCGATACTCGAAGTCCTTTCCATTCTTTGAGTGGACATCGGCATTTCAGTGCGTCCCCTTTCGAAAATCAGACGACAAGTTTACCGTTCGGCATTATTTTTCACTCACTGCCGTTTTCCATTCCCGATTTAGAACATCTTCACGAGTGGCCAAGGAGAACGGTCTCCAGGACGTGTTCGAGGCGGTGAAGAGGAAGGACTGCACGAAATTAGTTTGCCGACTTTAATTTCTCTCGTAATTAGAAATCGCGGTGAACGCGCGGGGGACGGACGCGCGACGGCGGAAAAAAAGTGAGACGCCGGATGAAATCGAGGTTGAGAATCCCCGGAAGAGACGGTTTATTTTCGATAAAATTTCGTGTAATCGAAACGTAAGAGAACCGAAGAGCTGGGAGGAGGTTCTTCTGGTCGCGAGTTCGCGCGCGCGCGGCTCTCACAACGGGACGAGGTAACCGGAAGAAAAAAGGGAAGAGGAAAGTACCGAAATGGCTAGGGGGAAAAGGCGGGGATGGCCAGATGAAGAGATTATTCGGGAATTCTTCGAATGAGTCGTGTGTGTGTGTGTGCGTGTGTCTGGCCGGAGCAAGTGAAAGTAGTTGACGAAGAAGTGGGTCGATGTTATTCTATGCCGCCTCGACCCAGGAATTTATGTCTCCGCGATGAGATACGGGTTATCGGTGACTGCAACGAGCTTTCACGTGCATCCTCGTGCATGTACTCGTCCGCTCTGCACGAACACAAGCCGGCGAGATATCGATTCTCTCGCGTGAAAATCCGTCCCCGCTCGGGCCCCCCCACCTGTGTTCCTGTTGTTCCCGTTTCGAGCGATTTCGATGCTGGAAAAGCGAGCCGTTTGAAATCGAAATTGATAAATCATCGTACGAAACTTTCCCTCTAATCGCGCTCGACGCCGCGTTTGGAACAGTTCGCAACTTTGCCGTATTTATGCATTAAGAATTTTTGGTCTCATTAATGCGTAATGTGTGCTTGATATTTATTGTAAATTTAACGGCGCAAATGTTGCTTGTTATTTGTCACCAGCAAAGCGTTTCGAGGAGGTCGCAGGCATTATTTATTCGCTGAGTAGGAGTTTGTTACAAGTAGGAGTGGTTTTCTTACATTACAATATAAATAATCTAAAATAAATAAAATTAATTCAATGTAATTCTGCACTTTATTAATAAGTCGGAAGAGAATATCGAATGTAGCCGAACTTATGTCAATTATGACTCAATAATTCTATTATTTCATAATTGGATTATTTCATATTTGTAGTATCGCAATTTCAATGATAGAAAAGGAAAAGCCTAAAATAAAAATTAATACATAATTCTGAAAATTTTCGTTTTCAGAAATTTGAGCAGAAACTAGAATAGTTTATAATAAATAATCTTGACGAACCTTCGAAACTTTACTGATGCAACGAAGAAATATTGAACAACATTACATTTGACAACGGTGACGCAGGCTAGTAAATAATTGTTAAAAAGTAACTTTTAATCAATTGTTAAAAAGGTTATTTTAATTTGAATAGATTTCAACATTGTAGAAAACAATATGGAACAATTCTACTATAATTACGAATACATCAGATAATTCTCGAATTTTGTGAGAATTTCTCCTATGTACACATGTATATATGGCATGTATACATGTATTGTTATACATACGCGTACAGTGACGGGCGGGAAGACGAATCGCAGTAAAATTTCGAACACGTCTCGAATTTCGAGTCGCGAGCGAGCGTGTTGGCTTCTCCATTTTCACTTCAAGAATGCACGACAGCCGGCGCTGATTAACGTATAGTTCCCCGTAGATTGATTAATGAGAGCTCACGAACGCCTCTAAATGCAGTCAAATTGTGAATCCGTCGATTAACCTACATCCGTTTTCCCACGATCTATCCTCCCAACCGTAGCGAAATAACTAGGATGTGGCACAAAGATTACTCCCAACATTAATTTCGACAACTATCTGATTTCATGGACTCTAAATACACGCGGCAGAACACGCCTGTTTCATTTAACACAATGATCGTATAATTAACACCTTTTTACTTTGAATTTCACGTTCCTTTTAACTTTGCCATATTAAATGTTCCATTCGTGAAATCGTAATTAACTAACATTTTCTTCCAAATCTGATAAGAGAGTAGTGTTAGAACTACGAATGACAAAGAAGTTTTAATGATTCTAACTATGAAGAGGACAATACGACGAAGGGTTGATGACTAATCGTGCCTTTGGTTTGTTTTCGGTCATAAATATTTTTATATTCATCAAATAAAACGTGCATAATTTTTTCGTTAAAAAATAAAGGAACTGAGAGAATGAAAAAGATTTTTTGTTAAAGAAATAAACAAGGTAAGAGAATAAAAAATTGTAATGTGCTTAATTCGGTAAATATGAAGTCAATTATGGCCGATAACAATTCAAAGGTGTAACAATTGGTGAACACAATAATTAGCTCCACCATCCTACTGAACCCACATTCGAATCATTTTACCAATGCCAGCTTTCGTAACACAATAATTTTGCCAAAATTTGACCAATTGACTTTTTGTTTACGTTGGACTTGGTTGGAACGACAGAATACATGGAAAACGATGTTCTTTTAACTCTTTCATCAGAACGAAAATTTAAACAGTTCGTTTTGTGGTCAAGCATCCGTGTCTAATATCGCAAAAAGCACAAGTCATTTGATCGGATTCGAAACGAAAATCGTTGCGCTACGTCCGGGGATTATCGTATATCGTTGGAAAGGCATAACCGCGGCTATCGCCGGGCTAGATACTTCGAATTTCACTAACGCCGCAATTACGACGCAGTTGCTCAACGCGAAGGAAAAAGACGAGCCGGAATAGCAGCGAAAAGAAAGTCCAGCAATTATACCCGTTTACTTCTCCCGTTAGAGCACAGTCTCTTCTCTCCTCTAATAAACACACTTTCGGAGAGACGGTGGCGTGTTGCCCGGCGGATCAGTTCGCGTTCGCGTTACGCGAGATCGAACCGTTTCAATGGCAACGAAAGTGAGCCACTTTTTATCGAGCGGGCTCCACTTTGGCGGGAGAGTGTCGGGGCCACGGTCGAGATCCTCTCCGGATCATAAAACGGAAGGAACGGCCCGGCCGCCGGTTTCCGGTGGGGCCGCGAGCGACAGCTGTTTTTAACGAGCGACCGCGCGAAATCATCCGAATCCGTTGAACGTCGAACGCTTCGATCCGCTTCTGACGCGATAAAACCGCGGCAAGAACGCGGACGAGAGATTTCCTAACCGCGATTAGGGTTTCTGGGACGGCCCGATTCATGATTTTTTCGTACTGCTCCGAACAATTCCGCGATTTCCACGTTTCCGCGGACTTCGTTCGGCGAACGTCTTCTTTGCTCCGAAAATCGAAATTCCATTCGTACGATTCTTCTTTCCTTTTTTAAATAAAATTATAATAGTTTCGAATATCGAGAATTTGTCAAAAAACAGAAAAATCAAAACAATTTAAACAGAAAGGAAGCGCAGAAGAAAAATTACATTTATCACTTAATTTCAATGATAAATTGCACCAACAATGGAAATTTAAATTTCAATCGTCTTTAGTATCTTTATGGGAATGGTTTTGTCTGGGAATGGTTTTATCTAGGATTGGCAAGAAACTTTTAATGTTCTGATATCTTTTGTTTTGCAAGAGACTTGACGATTTTCGAATTAATGGTAATTGAATGGATTTTTTATTATATGTTAGACGTGCTTGATAAATGTTCTTCGTTAACACTTCGTAAAAGTCAACTTCGAAAGAATCTGAAATTGGGAATTCCTCGAAGAATGCTAAAAACCAGAAGAGCCCCTCAATTATGAAGCCCGATAATGGGTTTCTTATAATGGATAGATACAACACCATAACCACTTTTGTCAATATACGAAGTAGGTTCGTAGAAGCAGTAACACACATTCAAGTTTTAGAATACTGAATTCTTAACATATAGTTCCTTTAATAACCAGGGAAAATAAATTTCTCATAATACTAATTAAGTGAGATTTTTTCCTTCCAGTATTAGATCTTTAGTATTACATATATATATTATTACGAATAAGACGGAACCATTCTAATCGTGTTTTATAAATGTACAAATTTTCACAGTCTAATAATTAAGTTTTCTATTTGCGTGATCGATCTTCGTTAGGAAGACCTTTTCAAACATTTAAGCTGTTAAAGCTAATACGCAAGCTAATCTAATGAAACTCAATGAGTTTACCGACGATTTCAGATGCTTAAATTAGTTCCTCATGCGTAAATCTACGCTTAAATTACCATATTACAGTCCGATTTATAGTATTTTTAATAGAACTGGAACATTCGATTTCAAATATTTCGTTTCACATTTGCATGCAGATTGTTCACTTTAAATTCAAATCAGACGACTCGAATGCGAATTCTTACGTTCCAATTTAAACACATCCGACTAATCGAGCATTTAATTCTGTATCTATACCGAAACGGAACTTTAACCTTTTAAAAGACAAATGAATCGTTCGAACGTCCATTTCAAGCGCTGGGATGCAAAAACGAACGCATAAATACAGACTCGCGTCTGATTTATCGGGTTTCTTTCTTGTCGGCGTACTGTTGTGTTTCAAGTTTTGTATTTTCAATTAGACGTCTCGTCCTCGCCGACGGGTTTATAATTTTTCGATTTAAGACTCCAACAGTCTATGTTTTTTCGGAGACGCGTCCTGAAGAATTCTCGAATCACTGCGTATTTTAATCTATCCTTGAACCTTGTTCGCCTCGAAAGGAATAACCAAGGAGAAACATTGATCGCGGTATTTTTTCTTGCATATCGAGCCATCTCGGGGCACGATGTTTCCCTAGCCTTTTACGGGACATTAACTCGAAATTATCCTTTCTATACTTACTCTCCTACTTTTCATAATTGCGGACTGGGCAGCCACTTTATTTAATACAGAATAGAAATTTTCGAAGTAGAATATGTAATGTTTGGTATTTTCTAATAGTAGAATAATGTACGGATGTATTGAATATACCTTTGACAAAAGAATACATCTAATTATAACAATATATTTAATTGTATAAGAAACTGCAAGCAAATTTTGTGTTACAAATAAAACGGAGAAGCTTGGAAACTTTGGAAAATTGTTTAAGTCACTTAAACAATTACAATTTGTATACAGTTTTGATGAAACCGTAACGAAACCACAAATATAATTGTAATCGCGGAATTTTGTTCCTCCTAATTTACATCGTTCCTGATTTAATAAAACCGGCTATAAAATGCCCCGCGTCTCTATGTTCCGTCTAATTGAAAGTGAAACTTACGTAACGAAGACGTACAACACCTGTCGGAAGAGACATAAAAATTTGAATTCCAAATAGACAAATTTCTCTGCGGTCTTCTCGGCCCGAAGAATTTCTGTCTACGGGCGGTACGCCCGAGGTGGAACATTTTCTATTCAAATTGAACAAAACTCGCATTCCGCGTACATAAATGAGAAGAAACTCGCGTCCCGTTTAACCCCGAAATGGAGACGACCGGACAGAAATAGCGCGCCGCCATACATAACAACGGAGACGGTCGCAAAAATACTCGAAAGAAATATTCAAAGCGATTCGCCCGGTGTTCATTGATACTTTCACTTTTCTCGAGCTTTCTACGCCGACGAAAAGACAAATTTTTCGTAGACATGGCCATCCCAATTAGTCACCAACACGTTACAGTAGTAAATTTTATGTTGCCTTGCGTTCAGGAGTCGAACTTGCTACAAAATATGCTATATGTATATTATGGTCAACGATAATGAAGTTGGAAAAATGGCACTTTGTGTTATTTCGTAGCATATGAGTCTTGTTTCTTTGGACTATTCTAAATAATTGTTTTGTTAAAGTACGAAGTTGTAGCAAATATAGTAAATATAGTGTTAAAAGTTGTTTCTTTCATTAATTAAAATTATAAAAATATTTCCGATACCTTTAAATCGACTATTATATATTGTATTGTATTCAATTGTATTACATTACAGAACGTCATTAATAATATAACAACATCAACAATACTCGACAAATTCAATAACATGTGATCTAACTATTTATTTTTATTACTCGCTTTTGGCAAATTCTCCTTGCATCCTGGTAACCCAGTTTAAGATACTTTTTCACGTCCACATTTTTCGGTTTCGTCCGATTAATTTGGAACGTAAAATATTTTCGGTCAATTGGCGGATCAATCGTGCCAAGATGCAGTCGTATGTTTATTTCAAGGGGGAACAGAACGGCGACCGTAGTTGTACTTATACGTGGGTCGTTCACTATGAGGACGCGTAGGTTCGTCTTCGAGGTATGTCAAGGAAAACTAGTGTGCAACAGAAGACGACGACCGATATTGGAAAACGTCGAGGGGCCTTCGTCGATCGTATCGAACACAATGGGACGAGCACGCGTTCATAATTCTTAATGGCGATCGCGTCGCGTCGCGAGGTCGCCGAATTCTATCGAAGGACGCGAATCGATCGACCAGGCGTCGGACGAACAGGTTACGCTGTAATTACTGGCATATGTTTCACCGATACCGTTTTTATCAACAAGAATACGCGGATACCTAGATGCTGCATTCAATTTTGTATGGGACCGTGCTAGGCGATCTTACAATAATTTTTACGGGGATGTTAGAGGAATTAGTTTGCTATATAAAAATGGTGTTTCTTCAAATTTTTTATCCGAGCCCATGACGAAAATTTAAACTATGCGCTTTTTAAACCACGGTAACTTATAAACATATTACGATAATATGCATGCTGAAAATTTCAAGCCATTCTCTACTAACCTAATTTCTAACATTTTTTAAAAAAATATGGACATTATGGTCCAATTATAAAAAAGTTATTCTGTTTTAGAAGGTATACGAATACTTTTTTTAGTCACTGTGTGTCCTTAAAATGATTATGAATAAAAATTTTTTGATCGATGTATTGTTAGTAAAACATTCAATCATTAACACATTCGTTCATCGACTGCTTCATATTTCAGGTCTCTTAAACGATCCGCTTATGATTCTTTAAAATCACGTTTATTTTAAAATCAATAAATCGCGACAATTATTTTAATTTCTCTATAGAAATGTTATAAATACGATTATAAAATTTATGAAATAAAGAAAAATTCTTAATATATTTTCTTGCAATGGACGGTAAACGAGTCCTGTACGAATAAATGCAACAATAAAATTGCAATTAGGAACAGTTATATCGATGCGATTGTTTTACCTTAAAACGTCGAAAGGAGGGAAGAAACAGTTAACAATGATTTTTAACGGTACCTTCTACGTTCCATAAACCAGGTTTCAATTCATAGATTCCGTTGCCGGTGCTCGTTCGCCTACTGATCCATATTACACGACACCTGTTGTTCACCGTTCGCGTCGATTCATAGAAACGCAGGGGAGTCGTTCGCGTCAACGGGTCTGCCTCTTCATATTTAATCGCATACCACGGATCTCCGGCGGCGTATAGAAGCCGCGATTGCGTAAACGTTTCCTTCCTGCGAGACTGTCCGGTCGCCCTTGGATAGCGAAAGTCTACAAATTTTCACTGCGACGCGATTCTGATCTTGAGGAATCGTTTGTGCTCGGTGACGGCGATTGCTCAGTGATTCCCGTTTTACGGGCTGCACGTGCGTTAGCCAACCAGCAACCGCGAGCACCGTATATCGGAATAAAGGACTTGTGAATTTATCGATCACTATACTGCGAAAAATTTCTTGCATTAATTACAAGAAGCTGGGAAGTCAGACGGATATATCATTCCTTCCGTCGTAATTTCAATTTTATTTCGTATTTATTTTTCATTCTCGTCGCCATTTTAAATTTCACCTTTTCACTAGTTTCAGAAATACAGAACTCAATCACTGAAATAATAGTAAATTAACTTGGCATATTATAGGCTGTTGAACTATAACTCAAAAATATCTCACGATATTAAAGTTATTACTAAAAAATTAGTTCATCCAAGAATTTATTTCATGGATCCTTCCGCATCCAACAGGCAAGTAAATATCTATTTATGTGATATACCATAATACAAATGAATATTTAAAATCGCTACGTTTTTTATTTTATTTTTTATTCCATGGTTAAAAGGGAGTCTTTCCTGACAGATCGTATTTTGGAATGCTTTTTTAATAATATTTTTAGATCTCCTAACGGCGAGGTATAGTTGCGGAGCGTGCTATCCGGAGGAAGGTCGTGGAAGGTCGTCGGCTCGGTGTCAGCAAGTTGCGTACCAATAGCCACTTTCATTTTCGCGAGATGTTCAAATGAATTGCGAGATGAAGATAATTCCATTACCATTGACAACTTGGCGATTTCCTGTTTTCCTTATTCCTTTCTGTGATTTTAGTGACATTTCCGGAAGGAACTATTTTCCTCGGAGAGCTTGTTATGTTGTAAAATATTGATTTTTTATTTTATCAAATAGTAGAGAGTACTATAAATTTGTAAGTACTATGAAAAGATTAAATAGTCGATCGAAAAGAAATCGACAGTTACTTAAATATTCAAAAATTCTTTAATATTTCTTTGGACAAGTTAAGCGAGCTTAAAGTACTTTGACACACTTTGCGACTCGATTCATCGCTCATTCTAATAGAAATTAGCGACTCCTTGTCCAACTAGATACATGAAATAGTCAGCAAACGTTACAATGCATCGAGAAGTTTCTGCAATCACGCCGTTTCGTTAACTGTTCCAGTGCGAATTAATTCACCAGTCGTACCGATGACTTTAACGAATTCGATAATTGTACGCGCGTCACCATACATAATTAACACGCTGCTTGTATCACTGACGTGGGACAGCTACGATATCGAACTTCGTCAAAAGAAAGTCAAATTAATTTTGTGCACGTTGTTATTTAAATTAATAACGCATATTGCGTTATTTATAGAAGCTGCGACTTCACCTCGGTAAATATCGTTCATATTTCATGACAGAAATACGTTCTGTCTAATAAATAGCCTGCATACACGTTCCAGATAAAAATTGGTAAGTGAGATACGAAACAGTAGAAGTTTAGATATTATAAAATTATTGTTTTTCAAAATTTTGCGGTGAACCAAAATTGAAAGAGTAATCGCGCTTTTATGTGACTTCTATGCTTTGAAATTGAGCAATTGGCTAATAAGATCTATAATAAGATTTATTTACTATTCAACATGTAACAGGACTTGTCTTTTGTCATAAATTAATGACAATTGGACTTCGTTGGAATTATGAGGAATTTTCCGGTCGATAAATCTCTACTGTGAGGAAAAATATTACAAACTATGTATTTATGTATTTATCAGAATAAATATCACTAAACAAATGTTATAGACTCGACAAAGTTATGCAATCTGAAATATTACTAATATAAAGCATTAGCGATAGTAAAATTTGTCTTGTATTTTTTTTTTATGTAGAATCATCCCCTTTTCGGGTGTACGACGAATTCAGGCATAGACTATATATTCAACACTTTCCTATACAACCTTATATTAAATAGCAAAAGTGGCATTTCATTTTTCTATTTATTATCTCTTTATTATCTTTTTATAATAAAAAAAATTCATCGTAAACACCGGAAAAGTTACTTAACATTTTCTCGTTTTATACTGCATCGAATAGAAAAAGCAGCTTCTCCTTTCTATTTTTCGAATGTACTCTTTATTAAACAGAAGAGAGAGATAATTTTGCGCAGAGAGAATAATTATCAATACTGTGTTAAACCAGTCAGTCCCATATACCAAATCGTACCAATACCCGCTAAAGAGAAAGAGAACCACCTAAAGGAAAAACGAAATGAAATCGCTACCAGCGACAACGTGGGCCTTAAACAGAATAATTGAGGGGAGGGGGAGGGGCTGTGTGTAACCAAAGATTTCGCCGCGGGCAGGAGGTTACGCAGGTGTGCATCGTCTTTGTCGCTGTCGAACCGATGGACTTTCACTGGCGGGTCTCTGAACCCGTCCAGCCATCTTAGCGACGTCTCTTCCGGTCCGGTCCGGTCCGGCCCGACTTGGCGGGTCGTTGTTCGTGAACTTGAAAACCAGACTTGGCCGGCGAAAAGTTTCGCTTCACGAGCACCGACCTTTTTCTACTAAAGCGTCGATCGCCGCGTCGCGAGGTGCTATATTCCGGTCGAATTTACTTAAACCTATATCATCAACGTCTCACAATCGTCAAATATTCTTTGTAAATGGTTGATTAAACATTTGGAACGTTGGGCGGCCGCGTATGAGAAGAACAGTTTTTTGTTCGAAAGTAATAGCGTTCTTAAAAGAAGTATATTTTAAGCGATCGATCTTGGCGAGCACGAGCTCGGAAATTATCCTGTTTCTAGGAAACTTTAGAAAATGAGAAATTGTTGCGTTCACCATTGGTTATTGGCCTAATTGTTGCGTTCACCTTTGGCTATCATTATATTAAATCATTGCCATGTCGCGTTTTAAAATAGTAGAAAGTTTGAGAGAATTTAAAAGTGTCAGTCTGCAATATATGATCTACGAAGGTTATTTAAAAATGTAGGAACTTTTTATTTACTTAATAATTATGGTAACGCGGCGGCAATTAATAATATCCGAAACAATGTTTCAGCAAACATCGCTAACTTTGGAAATTGTTTTTATCTCCTTACCACGGGCGGCTGATAAAAAGATGTCCGACGAATGCGCTTTCGCGAACTAGCATTTCAACAAGAAACGGCCACGATTATGTTAATATTTACTGTATAAATTCTGAGTTACGGTTATTTGGCACTTTCCCCCTAATTACCTTATTATAGGTCAGCGTAAGAAATTCTCGACGGAGCATACATTTCCGAAGCACATTTCCGTGACTGCGTTCATACGAACAACGACCATACTCATTCGCGATGAACCGTTGCGTTTCCTCCGCTACATTTTTGTTTTTTATTGCGAAAGAGAATATGCAAGAATTTTCTACACAACAAGTTATGTCATTTCTATCTCTTTCGACCGTTCTATTCTATGCAACGAGGATCCTTCGGTGAAAAGAATCAGCACTTTTAGAATTTAAAAATTCGTGTCATGAACGCATTGTTTGGTGCCTAAGGCTGTAATTAGGGTGGGCGCGTTTTCTAAGGAATACGTATGTCCCAACTGTACACCGAGCAATCCTAACAAGCAATAGTTACAACGGATGCGTGTTCTGAACGTAGATTAGTCTGTCATAACACTCGACATGGATGCCATCGATGACATTCGTTTCTTAGAAAGTTCACTTTTGTAATTTCACCCTTAAGCGAGACCCGTGTAAACGAACGATTTATTTGCTTTAAAAACGAGATTCGGAGAAGTACGTACACTGTTTCGAGAACTGAAATGTCGGTAATCGTGTTCAAAAAATGAAGTCGACGATGTACATCTTGCGAGCCGATTGGAAGGACACGTATTTTGATGTAGAAAATCTAACGTACAATTTCACTCTGCACTTCAAATGTACTCTTTTGCATAAGTAATACTGCATCGTTTGTTCATTAAATATACGTTAATTCTAAAGATAAATAATGTAAAAAAATCGCCAAAAATATAAAAGTATTTTTATAAAGTGATATACAAAGCAGTTATTTTTAGTGCTCCGTAAACGTAGTGTTAAAAGAGATTAATGGAGGCAATACATACTTCTAAACGTCAAATAGTCAATCTAGCAGATCTTCGTAATCCTTCACCAGCAAGCGCAATCATTTCCATAAATGTTCATATTCATTCGGTTGTGTAAGTGTGACCGGACGATAAGATCGAAGCGCTGATTCGTCGACAAAACTCGTCGGCCGGTAACCGCAGCCTAATGCACAGCTCGTTACCGATTCAGACATATTGTATACAACCGTTTCCCGTGATTTGCACGCGAGCCGGATGGCACGTTTTCTTCTCCGTTTTTTTTTCGGTGCGCTAACGCGGTGAAAGTGGCGGAGGAACGATCATCGGAATCGGCTGGAAACGCGATTTTTCATCGCCGAGTTTCTTCGTCCATAGCAATCTAGATTCATGCCAGTGGCCTTAATAATACTCGCGGCGTTGATTACGGCAGAGGATTCTTCCGAGGTCGAGTAAGACCGGCTTCGTTTGATACACGTGGAACAATGAATCGGATAAACTCAGCCGCGTTGATCTTGATCGACGGGTGAATGAATCGGTAACTTTTTAATCAAAGACCGCTTGACATTTCAATGGTAATTTTTAGTCGAATTATTGGGATGGGTTGAGCGTCTACAATTAGCGCGATATTGTTTATATTATAACAATTTGTGGAAGTATGCCGTTCTGTAATTGTTGCAATTAATAAGAAGTATGCGGTCACAGGATTTCGATCGTTGATAATAAGAACATTTAGTCAATTCCACTACTTAAGCCCGAATCATTGGAAATTTCTTCCTAATCAGTAACACACTTGTGCAGCTTTCTAAAATGCAAGTGAAATGTTTCAAATATTTGACCATCATTATTTTATTATCCTAAAGTATTTGCTTCATTTATTCAACTCATTTGGATCATTTTACTTATTTCAATCATTTTACCTGCCTCTATCGATTTTATTAGAGGAAACATCTTTAATTTCTCGTGTTAGAGTTATAGAAATTTCGAACAATATATAAATTTTGTTTCGCACGAATCATTTGCATAGAACATAGATTCGCACGACCTCGACGAATTCTCCCCCAGAACAATTTAATTTCGGCCAATTGACATCTAACCTCGCGTTACGATATTGTCGGTTTGTAAAATTAAGCACTTATCCAGAAAGTTCGACGTAACACTCTATACATCCGAAATATCGACATTTTTAATCGTTTGGGTGATGTCCCTCTCCTTCCCCCCCAGGAAGGAAGAATTTCTTTGCAAGGAGCGTGAACATTTTTCCGGGAACTTAGACGGTGGATCGGAGATAAACGGTGGAAAACCGAAGGGTCCGGTAGCCGAAATTCGCTCGATCGCCCTGAAGGTGGTCCTCGACAGTTCGGAAAACGTTCGGATTGATCGTCGGCGACGGTGGACGTCGGCGTCGGAAGAAGGCGAAGGCGAAGGCGAACGCGGGAAGTAGGTCGGTGAGAAATGTCGGTCCTTCGTCGGAGACACGAGGAGCCGCTGACTGAGCGCCTTCGTCAGTCTCGCGAAGATATTCCGGGAGTCAACAGGTGCGTAGGAGCAGGCCTCCTCTTTCTGCTCTTCTCATTTCCTTCCTCGTCGTGTTCCTTTTTCTTTCACCCGTACGCGATTATTGGTCGAACCGTCCGCGAATTTCGTCGCTCGCCCGCGTGTCATGCGGATCTGAGGGCCGGCCACCGCTCTGTGTCTACCCTCTTTTCTGTCCTATATTTACCTACACCTCGGTTATCTACCTCCACCCTTCTGAATAATTGGATTCGCCGAGATCGGGGAACAGCGAACATCAGAGAACGTGACACGAGAAAATGGACAAGCTCAAGGTATTTATCGTTTAGGTATTATAATTAAGGTATCGTATAGGTATATTATCGTTAAGGTATTTGACGTTTCTTTCCGTCGACGTAGCTTCGCGCGTTCTTTCCTTTCTACGCTCGCGTTTACTGCTCCCTTGCTTCGCTATGATTCCAAATTCGCGAAAATTCTTGCCTGTTTTCTGCCTGCAGGAGCAACGATAGAGAGTATTTTATTGAATTAATTTCAGTGAATTATTGCGCGTTATTGATTAACTTTTATGTACAGATTCGCTCGCAATTTTTTCGAATATCATTTCTTACCATATCCATGGTTTACGGAAAATATTATCGCGAGCGTTTTCATTTTCGCAAGCTGTTCTAAGTAAGGAAATTGCTTGATCTAGAAACAATAATCTACTGTCGATAACTGCAAGTAGATAGTATATTTTTACAAGCTGCCTCGTCCTAAATTTTTCGAAGTGTTATCGCTCGGTGTACTCCGCGGCTTACGAGAAACAATATTTTATTACAACTGGATCGCAAGATCGATATGCAACATAAAAATTGCGTAAGTTAATTGCTATTTATTGACGAAAATGTTCTATTTTTCTGATCCCAATAAGTTGAGTTTAATATATAATTATTTTGAAATTCCTTCGATATCTTCATGTTTATGCATTGTTCTGTATTTGAACCGGTCTTGTTTGTCGAAACTGCATAAAATCCACGGTCTAATTACAAGCGTATTAATCCCTGTAAATTACTGTACGTTGCCACTTCGAAAATCTATAGCCTGCCGTCGCTGATTGCACGTAGATAATTCTCGCGTGCAGCCACTGTTCGCAATTATGAAAATATTATTACAGTAACGTGACGTATGGCAAACGATAAAGCAAAATCTGTTCTACTCCGTGTTCCGTGATTATCTCGCAATAGTTTAAAAAGTTTTGGCAACAATTTCCCAGTTCATATTTTTACCGTCGTTTCGGCGATTTACCAGAAGGCGACACATTAATCATCGTCGAACCCGCATAGTTCGAGAATTTTATTTTAAGAGAATATAATCATATGTTAGCGTCGGATCGTTTGCTCTACTTCGGGCAGTTTTCACTTTAGACATCGAGGATCTTACACGAACGATTGTATCGCGTCTGCACCGTTAACGTTTATTATCATTCTCATCGTATGCACTTCGATTCGGGCGCGAGAAGCGCTATTAGTGCATACGCTTCCACACTCTAATTACCTCGTACAAGGACGAGGTAATCAAAAAATGCTGCTCGGAAACATATTTATTAACTTTAATTATCGGTTGCGTGAAATCCAAGCGAGACAACGCTTTGCTATCATCAATGATTCATACGTTCGAGAAAGTGCACGCTCCATCCGAATCTGAAGCCCATCGTAAAAATCAAAAAGCGACGAGCTCGTTATTGTTCGTTCGCTCGTCGGTAGTATGGCTTCCCTCGGACGTGGATGAATCAATATAGCTGCGAAATTCGATGCGTGGGATGAAAGAAAGTTCTGTAATTGCATCGATGATGCACGCTCCATTGTCGCGTTTCGCTCCTCTTTTCCGTGAGACCGACAACACGGTTTTTTTTTCAACGACGCTTGTTTTCCTCGTTGTCGATGGAAAAACGGTTCGATCTAATGCTAAAAAGTTTCAGATAATATTCTAGCTTTCGCGTAAATTAATTAAACTCTTCGAGTTTACATTTCCATGATGTTCGGTTTCGGTATAATGGAAGCAAATAAGTACGGAGGAGAATCGTCGTAAATGTGGTCACCGCTTCTTTCAGGACTCGCGGAAAAAACAGCGCAACTGCTTATGAAAGTTAGAACTCGTGAATACATCCGCATTGAATCGTAGATTAAATGTACATCGAACTCGTGCGCCAATTATTTATCAGCTACGATTTCCGGTTTATTTAATCGTTACCTCACCGCGTGTTTCAAACTCTGACGCTGTGAATCCATTATTTGCAGTATAAATACGCGGAAACAATAATTTTATTCAATAAAAACTATGTACATCTTAGCGTAAAAAATTCGTCTTTGAGACGATTGTGTGATAAAGTAAAATTTCTACCAATTTCCGTCTATTGTACACGCGGATTCGAAATGAAACGACGAGTTTCCCGTGTTAATGCGTCACTCGATGTAACACAATTTTCGAAAAGAAGCTTCCATAGCACGTGGATTCAAAATTAAAAAAAAAAAGAAAACTAAAATTCATTGAAAATCGTCGAGAAGAAAGTTTCGATGTTTGGCTAATGATCTTGTATCCGATCGATCGTGAAATCCAGCCTAGATCGATACCGATTACGGAAAAATGGCTGAGCCCACGTGGACACCGGTCGCGGTTCTCCAAACGAGCTGTCCGAGCATGAAATCGGGGGTGATTTGTGAATTATCAAGCTTATGGGAACATGAAAAATTGCGACATCGTTCGGACTAATGAACGGTGCGCGATTAACGTACATTACGTCGGAGGAAGTGCACAACAACGACTGGCCCCGTTCCGTGTCACACTGTATTTCCGCTCTAGAAAGCCCGCGGACGTTAATTTCGCGACGATTAATGTATATTCATCTTTTTCTCTCCTTCCTACATTCTTCTCCTTGTTCGTGATTTTTGCCGGCCGTCTCTGTCGAGCGACCATCACATTTTTTCGCTAGTCCCCGTGACAGCCTAATTGGAATCACCGGAAACGAATCCGTCGCTTCTGTGTTCGAGCGGGCAAGTCAGACGAAATTTTGTCAGCCTTTTTTCAGAACGAAACAATCGTGTAAATCGTAGTCTTTCAAGCTCTTTAAAAACTTCAGTGCTTCGTTTAATGACATTAGTAAGTTATACATTTTTGGAAGAAAAAATCTGTTTGGAAAGAAAAACCTTTTGCACTGGAAGATTTCGGAGCGGAGCCATTTAAAATTTATCTTCAAACTCGAGAACTTTGTTATGAAGCAGTGGAGATAAATTTTAAATGTATCCGAGTCGGTGCCGTCGAATGCAAAGGGTTAAATTCAAAGAAGCGAATGCTCTGAACACGAGGTTTTAATTTTTAATATTTTGTTGTATATTGTCCACAGATTTAACATTGTTTTAACAAGGTGGCAATTCGTTTTTTACATTTTCTAATTCGCTGAACTACATCGAATAATCTAATGAAGATTAAATTAATTTAATCGAACAAGAAATTACATAAATCCTGAATTAAAGTACTTGTACGTAACGCTTAACGTGCTACATGGTATGGAATATTGATACTACACCAACACATTTTTAAACAAATATAATCATCCCTGTGTCAATCATAATCATAACCATAATTATAAGGATGAACACTTCGTACTGTTTCGTATTACAAAATAATCGCAAGAAACTCAATTTGATCGAAACATGTTCAGACAGCTACATCAACTTTTTTAAACCGTTTATCAATTTCAGTCCTACATCGGTAAAAATTATAAATCCAGTTTCTTCGAACGCTTTAGAATTCGCGACGTCTGTTTTCGCGCAACCTCCATCGTGCACTTTCCGAAGGAGCACTCGAATATTTCGCAACCGCAGCATCTATCCTTTGAAACGCCGGCTTGGAAGGGTACCCTGGTAACTCATTGTCTTCGACAATGTACAATTATGAAGTATTTAAAGCCTCGACAAAAATCGCGCACAGATCGTAAAGTTCACAGAGCGCGGGAGATCCTCTTCGCCCGATATAACCTGGCGTTCTCTCCATTCTCCTCTTTGCCGGGGTCGCGCGAATCAACAAAAGGGTAAGAATTTCCGCGAGTTCGCGAGGTAAGGTCAACAGACGGCCACCGGGAATTTCTGTCGAGGATCGCGCGATCGAAAGTCAACGGATTGGAAAAAGTGGATCGTCCCGCGGCGGACGCGTGCTGCCCATAGACGAGCGAGCGTGGATCGTGATCCGCGCGAGCGCCGCGATCGTGGCCGGCTTGCGGGACAAAACGTGCTCGGGGAAAGCATGTCGTTCCATTTCACTTGTCGACGGATCGGCCGAAGCCTCCGGTCCAGTCGGCCGCCGCCGCCGCCGCTTTATTTCGGTCCCGTATCTCCGTCCTTTTGTTCATTCCTCTCTCGTTCGAAAGTCATTCCTCCGCCTATTTCCTTTCCGCCCCGTTTTTCTACGCGAGCCGTGCTCGTCGATTCCGCGAACCAGCGAAATCGAGGAAAACCGGACGGAACGCGGCTTTTTCCGTCGCTCCGCGGGGGATTCCGCGGCGACGTTGATTGTTGCTCCCTTGCGGCTTGATACCTTCACGATCTACCGTGATCAAATTGTTCTGTCGAAGGAATATTCATTTGCGACGATCTTACGGATTTTAAACTTCGCTCGCATCATTTTCAAGCTTCTATTCGTCTTTGCGAGGATGCCTTGATATTTTAATGAAAGCAGAAAATAACAAACAATTAATTATTGCCATGTATGCTACTTTTTCTACCAAATAACTTTCGTTCGGAACATTTTTCTCTACAATATGCAATTTAAGAGTAAAAGAGTTAAATGACTCACTCTGTGTTTATATTATTCCCTTCTCAAGTCATTCAAAAAATGAGTTTTATTTGCAAAAAAGTGTATTTGCTTTAAAAAAACAAATGCGTTTGATTTGTGGGAAAATGCGGTAAAAGAACTTGATTCGTAAAAGGATATATTTCATTTAGAGAAGGCTGAATATAATTTAAGAACAGCATAGTTTTTTTATTTAACATTAGAACTGTGTTAAAGAAATGCGAAAGAAAGAATTAAGGAAAAGCATGGCTTTTTTATAAAGGAAAAATGTCGAATAGAAAAAATGTGAAAATTCTGATTTAATTGAATAGCTTGGTCTGACATTTCGATCTTTGCTTTTTATTATATTAATATAGTTACGTGCCGCTTGTTAGTTAAAGTGCCAGACCGTACGTGAAAAATGAATCGAATGATCGAGGTCCTACAGCACCTGTCACCTGTCGCTGCATTATTCCAATAGATAGCAGATGTCGAATACATTAACGTTTATCGTTTCTAAACCTCGTGGCATTATTTGTAATTGGTACAGTGGAAACAAAGACAAGCACGTAGTCGATTTCCTCACGAATACGCTATTGCTTGTTATACATCGAGTAACCCGAGTCATGGTTCTGAATTAAAATGTGGCAATCAGACACACTTAACCCACATTCGGCTATCTTCCGCAGATATGCGGAATCGGGAAAGTGACTTTTACTCAACCCGCAACACGTTTTACAAACTACAGAACAAAATGCTGCTTTATTTTTTATTATTTGCTGCTTTTTATCATTGTCTTCCCACTCATAAAACTTTGCAGTTACGCGCTGGTTAGCGTTATTATTTATTATTCACAACACTGTAAATCTCTGTGACGTAAAAGCTACAATAATTTTTCGAAAAGACACTCATTCGGTGTGATATTAATTTAAATGATTGGTTCATTGCGAGGTCCATTGTTTTGCAAAATCGTCTTTTTTACATTGTACCGTATTAATATCGAGCACAATA
This sequence comes from Augochlora pura, assembly GCF_028453695.1. Lineage (NCBI taxonomy): Eukaryota > Metazoa > Arthropoda > Insecta > Hymenoptera > Halictidae > Augochlora > Augochlora pura. The sequence continues at coordinate 13,739,821 of NC_135772.1, read as the reverse complement.
ATTTCGCTCAATTATAGCACGACGTTCTCGAAAGCAAATAATTACACATACGTTGCCCCTACCTTATGATTCATTATAGCACCGTTGTGCAGCTGTTACTGCATCGTATAGTGCACCGGATACCTCGGAAAGACTATTTGTTTGCTTTTTGTCCGCGTAATTGTCTCGCAGAACGAACTTTCCGGTTTACACAATAGGACGTCCACAATTGCTTCACGACTCAAAGGAACCAAATAATGAACTTAATATTTTTGTTTTGTAACTTATTTGGCCGACGATAAGTACAACATGTCAGCGCAAAGTTGCCAGAAAAGTTTTTGGGTAAATATAATGACAATGATCTTAGAAAGACAGAAAGTTTTTCAAGTTGCGGTTGGACAACCGTAAATCGGAACGGAGAAATTCTTGGACGGCTGAGATAAGTTTGTCTTCTCTCGTTTGTTATTTAATGTAATTGACTTATTAATGTACAGTGCTTTCTGGGACGTCTTAATGGTTCTACCACTGCGCGCGGCGTGATTCGTAAGAACGATGAGACGGAAGCGGTGCGAAACAAAGGAATCCGGAGGACATCTCGCCACTGATCCAATCGCAATGAATAAATTCTCCACTTAATAATAGAAAGTACCAACCGGTCGGTTACTGCATCGCTATTTTCTAATCTCGCGAAAGAATGCCGGCAATTTCAGCGAGCTATTAAATTTCTCTCGCCGCGATTACCTTCTCAGATCGAGCGGACCCTCGAGTCTCTCGTTACGATGCATCGGTTTTCGTCGGTTCGGTTCCGGTTAACTTTTGTCACGCTACGATCATTTACGTTACAACATACCCGATACTTTGTCACAGAAATGATAGAATATTCTATTTAAATTTACACATTTCATTGTCCCTACCTTTTGGGATCTTTCTCAATAAATGTTAATACATACAATGTTCCACGGGTACAAATTGTTTTCGATCGTTCATCGAAAAAGGCACTATAAAAGAAAAAATCGAATATTATAAGCTAGTTATATTTAACAATTTTTGTTTTGTAAACAGAACAATCAGTCAATATTATTTGGCACTTGGTGTAATAAAAATACGTGTAAATTTTTAACGAAACATTCACGAACTTTTTCTTATATAATTCTTAATATTATTTTCACCTATAGAATACAGTATTGAAGTGTTTACGGAAACATACGGGTCACCCTGTATATTAATTGCATTGTTCTAAAACTGGCTTTAAACTGCACTCGGAGAGCCACGAAATCGCGCCCACCGCCGCGCCTCCATTTATAGATACCGTGTTTAAGACGAGCTAAAAGGGAACATCGCGGGAGAAAGTTGAGCAACTTGATAAGACACAAGTTCGCGGACCCTTCCCTTTTCTGTTCGATGTAACCACTCACGTAGAAAGTGCGCGATTGCACTTTTTTTTAATGGCCTCGAAAGCCCCGGCCGACGATCAAGGATACCGCTAAAACGTGCACGGGCGCCTCTGCTCGATCGTGCCCCGAAATATCCTACTTTCGAATCTTCGGTTTTCGAAGTTGAAATTAAGGTGGAAACGGCGCGAGAAACGGAAGTGGGTCACGGCGTAAGACGGTGCACTATTTACGGTGTTCCTCGCGCGCGTTGCGTTCGCCCGCGAACGGTGGAAGCACGGTGGACTTCCGGTAGGCTCATTACCATCGAGGTGCAACCGCGTAACGCGTTAGGCGTTACATAAAACGAGTTTGTAATTAGCGCGCTCGAATCGTGCTTCCTAGATGAACTTAACGGTGCCGCGGGGTTGGCTGAAATCAAATAAGATTTTTTCTCGGTGGAAATGAAACACAATAGATTACTAAACAAAAACTATTACAAAGAATCGAACAAGATTTCTAGCAAACAAGACTTACTATGTCAGTTGTCCAAATATATAATAATTATGCAGCTTAAGCGTGAAGTTGGCTGTGATTAAAATTAAGTCTTTTCTTGGGAAAAACGAAATTATTTTCCGAACAACCCAATAAAATAGTAATTCGTAAATTAGTAAAATAGTACGTATTTTACCAATTGGTAAAATAGTACGAACAGGATACCAGATGTCGGTGAATAAAATTTATTTTCATAATGCAAATCGCGGAATAAAATGTGTTACACTTTGCTGATCTAAAATCTAGAACATGAAATAAAATATGTTGCTCAGATAATCTAATGTGTAAGACAGGATATTTTGTCAATCTGAAACATAAAATTTTTCATTTTGATAAACTAAGTTATAAAATACAATATTCGTATAAAAAAAGAACGAGCAAAAATTTCTTCGACACGTTACATTAAAACTGTGATTACGTTTCAGGTGTCGCTTCTTCTATGCCTTCTCGGTTTGGCAATCGTGGTGTCTGCTACCACAGACGTGCCTAAGCCCAGCTATGCGCGGACGATGTTGAAAGTTTCGAGAAGTCTTCCGGGGGAGACAGAGGAGCTAAAAGTGCGAACAAGCGAGGGCAGCGTGGCCACCCTGATCGTAAAGCGAAGAGAAAAGACAGTCCCCGAAGAGCCGAAGCTCGACGAATCGTCCATGAAGCCTATAGAAACGCAGAAGACGAATCTCGAAGAGACAAACACGAGCTCTGCGTTGGTTGAGACGCCGAAGCCTAGCAAGAACGAAACGAAGAACAAGGAAGAGGTCAGGAAGCTGGAGGTGGCCCAAATCGAGCAGCTTAGAGCAAAGTTGTCCGACTCGGACAATAAGAAAGCGCCACCGAGCACGGGGAACAGTTCCAAGGAAAGGAAACCCCTGGTTCCTGAGAGAGAGCAAGCAGTTAGCGAGAAGAACATCGATTATGGCAACTGGACGCCTTTAGGAACTGACGGGCGAGCAGTGCGCATGGAAGAGTCGACAACGGAAGAGTATCACAGCTGGAAGCCTCTTCCTAGTAACCCGAAGAGCAACCCGGAAGAGAGGAACAGCTACGCCAGGTTCGACTCGGCCTTTCCAACCAGCGGCCTGCTGCTTATGAGACATTTTCAAGACAGATCCCAAAGGAATTTACCTATGAACGATCAGTCCGACGAAACCACTCGGTACACCTTTCTACCTCATCAGGTCCGACCGACTAGGACCAACGTAGGCGCGAACCTTTCGAAGAACAGAGATGCCAAGAATGTGCCGCCGGAGGTGATCGTTCGGTCGGAGATCAACGTGAAAACTGGACAGAAGAGGATGCCGATGACCATCGACAGAGACGGCACGCCTGTGATCCATGGCAAGAGGGTACCGGACGAGCCCATTGACAAGGTACAGACTTGGCGCAATGCCAGAGTGATCAACAACAAGCTGATACGCGAAGGCGCGGCAGATAGCTTGGATCCTTCCACCAGCTTCTACCAGGCGGAGAATGACGAGAAACAGGGGTTCGAGAGGTTCTTCAGGAATGTTAATAAAAGGTAACTTATTCATCGCTTGCCTTCATTTACCATTTATCATTTTAGTTTCTACGTGGCTATTCTATGTTTCTATGGAATTCTTCATGGAAAAAGAACGTAGAATAGGTTCAACCTTGATCGAGCTAAGTCTTACCGAGCATCCAAGATGATCGGTTTGTAGAAATAGAATAAAGTCAATTCAAGCATACATTGTAATAAAGATGACAAAATGTCTGAAATAAATATAATCTATTTAAATATAACACACGTTAGTTACTTTTAAGGGTCGGTAGGTCTAGCGTTCATAAAATCGGCGCGTTAAAATCTATAAATATATTTTATTCATCAACAATATTTCTCTAACATTGCTTTATCAATATTTTAAACTCAATACTTCATTATTTAATCACTATCGAAATTTTATACTTGGGAAATCAATTATACTATCAATATTACACCATTAGTAAAATACCGGGTACATAGTCTGAAAATAAAAGCAAATTATATTTGTATAATAATTATTTTGTTAGGTAGAATTTTTAGATCGTGCAAAAGACTTCAGCGTTTCGTAGAAAATAGTAATAATGTTGTTCACGTAAATTCTCCCATTTAACAATTAATTGTTCATACGGATCTTCCGCCGAGCATACGTACTCATTTCAAATCTTCCATGCACCGGTGTACTTGTTGAGTTATGTCACTGCTTCAGCTGTAATTGAGTGACATTTCACCAGGTACGGCAAGGACGTTGACGACGAGGGGAAGAACGTTTTCTTCGAATGGGACCCGAAGAACTACAAGAACGAGGCATTGAAGGCGGAGGTGTACGAACCGAGGAACGATAACTATCGCGCCAGTGCTCACAAGAGGATGCTGCACCCTGACGGGGTGGCCGTGTATCCGGTGTCGCAACTCTACACTCCGGAGAGCCAGAAGATCGCACCCGTGGCATTGAAACCCGGCGCGAGGGCGCCGGTACTCCAGTACGCTCATCCGGAGTTGGGCGTGCAACCGGCCAAGATCCTGAAGAACGAGAAAAAGCGTCCGGACAACTTCCCCGAGAATCAATACTCGTTCACGGAGCAACGGCAGAAGAAGAAGTACGTGTTGAACGACAAGAACATCGTCGACAGCTACACGACGAAGAACTATTACCCTAACCAGCACTTCTACGGGCTGAAGAGGCCGAACGACGCGCCGTTCTGGGTGAAGATATCCGAGAACCTGAAGAGCCAATTCTCGAACGGTGTGGAGAAGATGTCGCAGTTTACCCGGCCGGTGATCGATCCTCTAGTGGAGGCTACGCACAAGATCTCTCAGAACCTCGGCCTGTCCAATGGAAAGGAAGCTCAGGAGAAGGTAGGTACCGTTGCTACCGGCGGTAGCATTTTGATCCCAGCGCTAGGACTCGTGGCATCGGGCGCTGCTTTGGGCATCGGAGCGGTGGCAGTGGGCAGGTACTTGGACGTCGACGTACTGAAACGATCGAACGGCGAAATTGGAACCGAGATAGATTATCAAAGGGCTCTGGATGCCGATCAGCCACTTGCAATCAAGTCGGATCAGCCGAACGGAGGAGATGGTATCGGGGAAACCGTTTACTTCCTAGAAAACGCTGCTAGGACCAAAGACGGTGATGCCGGTGCCAGGTCTCCGAACAATGAGAACGGGGTTCTCGTGATCCTCCAAGAAGATCAGGCGAAAGAGAATCAAGGGAGCAAGCCGGAGACCCAGTCGATGAACAGAAGAAGACGGAGCGTCGACTATCTGGACATTTTCCAGGCGGACGGGAACCTGAGGAATTTAGTCCGGAACAAGCGGTTCCAGCGGAAAGGCGCGGATTCCATCAGCGAGATCGTGGAGATCGATCTGCCTGCTCGAGATGGAAGCATCGATGTAACCGAGCTCGTCATTCCGAGGAGAACAGCTTCGGGTCAGAGCGTGGCGAAGCACGGCAACGAAGACGCGTCGATTCTGGTGGTCGAGGATGGCACCGCGCCGACGGAGCTCTTCAAGAATCGATTCGATGTTGACGTTTCCAATGGAAACGACAAGGTACTGGACGATGGCTCTGAGCGAGAACAGAGGAATTCCGTGGACGGAAGGAACGAGAGAAGAAGAAGAAGAAGGAGCGTAGAGATCGACCAGGAACTGGAGGACGCTCTTCAGAATCTGGAGAACGCGGAAGTGGCCGAAGTGGGGCACATAGACGGTGACTGGACCAACACACCTTGCGCGAAGAGGATATTCTGCGACGCCATGATCCAGAGAGACTCTGACGCTGTGATCATGATGGAGAAGAAAATGGCCGCGCTTCTGGGGCTGTAAGTAAACAGATGTCCTCCGATTCCTGGTGGCAGGTTTCTATGGGAATTCCTTTTTACGAAATCAACCGACCGGGACCGCGTGTTACAAAACAGCCGGTAATCTCGTTGTTCTATCCTGGTGATATAATAATGTTGCCCTGGTTAGCATACAGTTATGTAGCTGACTATGTTTGGCGGATGGATAATGCGCTTTCGTTTTCACGGAAACGGGCGAGCCGAGGGAAAAGAGGCGGCACCGAATTTGGCGCTACAGGCAAGGGAATGCCTTGGGGAATTCTTCTATTCGGCAGCCATCTTGTATTTGTAACGTATTTTGTAACGTAAGGAGGATTGCCAGATTTAGTGATCTCGATGACAAGTTTTACCATTTAGTGACGCTAGACAGGACTAGGCGACGATAAAGAGATCATGGTTTGTAATCTAAAAAATGATAGAATGTATTTTAAAGAACAAGAATATTTTATATGTCGATTGTTACGACATTGCTTTGACACGTTTTCCAACGATTTAGCGACCACAAAAACACGATAAAATCGTGTCAATGCTAAGAAGTTAACATTCGTGACATTAATTGCTCCTGTAATTCTCTTGATCGTCGCACGTCGCGAACTGATCTATTCAATCGATTATCGTGGAAATCAGCTTTCAAGTAATTTCGTTCTCTAATTGTGAGAAATATAGCAGTGAACGTGTCAATTAACACTACGGTGTTAGAGGAAGTCATGAATGCTGAACTTTTTGCACGAGATAATTAAAAATATAATTAACATCACTTTAGCCGCGTACTTCTTATTTAATTACGTAAATTGCTGCTGAAAAGAAAACGGAGTGACTTCGAAAAGTATACTAATGGAACAATAATGGAAATTGCGTATCGTTTTGTAACTATGACCGGATTGAATCTATTCAAATTTCTTACGATCTCTATTATAATATATGCTTGAAAAAAAAGGAGTTCATTAACAAATTTTTCACAGAAACATTTTCATAATTTCAACTGCGAAAGATCTACTTTTGAACAGTTTTAAAAAAAAGAGCTGAGATAATAGACCTAAACCTATTTTAAATTTTAAAGCCATTATAATTCAGACGATTGTCCGCACTCGTCGCTATCACTCGATTTGTGCATCGTTCCAAGCGTGCCGCGGCTCTTTCGAGACAATCGAATTTTTTTCGTAGACGAAACACGGCCGGGAAGAAAAGGGAAAGGTAACCGTTTTCGTGTAGGAAGACGCCGCTATTAGGAGCTAAACGTGTTCCTTCGATTCGCGGCGTACGTTCACGGGCTTTTCCTAACACGCGCGCCTCCCGTACGTGACGCGCTACGCACTGCATGCACGGAGTGAAACTGTGCTAACTGAGAGGTAAAAGTCGAATCAGTCAGTAGGACGTCGCCGGCGAAAGCTGGAAGAAAGTTATCTGTTTCTCGGTATGGTTCCGTACGGGCAGCGCGGCGCTGCTCCCCGATTTTTCGCGCCTCTCCTTCGTCGATTACTAATTTAACGCATTCACGCATACGTTACGGCAGAGTTCTCCGTTTCGCGCGTACTCGTACACGCGAACCGTGGAGGAGGGAAGTCGGAAATAACGTAATTTCACTAATCCAATTTTCATTCGGTGCTTGAACAAGTTTCGATTGTTTGCTAAATAGGTATTGGAAATTGTAGCATTTCCATGAGATTTCAGGCAATGTAACATCAATTTGATGGAACTGTAAACAAGCTTAATGGACACGTTGACACGACATCTGAATTCGTAAAGTGTTTTCAACAATTACTATAAAAAGTCTAGTGTTACATTATCGAACAGATTTCGCGTCCATCATGGCCACAGGTGTTGCAATTAACGTGTCAAACGCAAAGCTATCGATAGACGTTTATACGTACGAGAATTTATTACAGGAGATCTTTGAATAACATTAATTTATTACCTTCGAGGGACAGTATACATGTCAGGTTTCCCTCGACGGCGGTTTAAACGAAGTCAGAGCCGTCTCTAAAAGTTCATCGATCTCTCGGAACGATCCATCGGGAACCGTCTTCTCTAATGCCTGCTAATCCCTCATCCCGGCTCGATCCGATCGACATGAACGTGATTCAATGTTAGCTTTCGACTCGACCCGACGTGACAGCGGCACTTTTTCCACCGCGCAATTTATTAACAAGCTGAAACGACACCGATGCCAATTACAGTGGCATTAACGTATTCCGTCGGCCATCAATTATATCGCTTAGCTGTCGGGTTCCCGGCGCGTTTTGTTGGACGGGCGACGCTACGCGCGTGCTTTCTAATGAATTTCTATCGGCCATTAATCGACCGCCGTTTGCATACCTTCGCAGGATCCAGCCGGGGGCTGCCGTCCAGGTGTCCGGCCACTTCCAGGAGGTCATGGATGCGGTACGGAGGCACGATTGTTCCAGCTTTCTGTGTCCCCAGGCCAGGCCCGGCAACGTGTTCTTCTAAATCCGCCCCGGGGCCCCGCGCTCGAAATCGCCTCGATCGTGGAAAGCGACGCTGATAAATCGTTCACCGTTCGCGGTGAAAGCAGACCCGGGTAGACGGCGTTATGAGATTCCGAACGAATTTGATTCCCTTCGGCCGCGACTTCTTCCGCGTGGTCGGTCCGGTAACGACGTTGCAGGGCGTTCGATCGGAATCCGAGCTGCTCGGATTCCGTCGGATGCCAGCTCGCGGCGAATCGTCGATAACCGGACAGAGGTCTCTGCAAGAGTAAGACACGGTGTTTCAGAATGAACTTTCTTCGATAACTGATGAATTGGATGATCCTTCTGATAAGAAGTCTACGAGTATTGCTCTAATTTTATAACTTTTCTGATGCACTGGTGGCCAACCATTTGGCCTCTATACAGTTTTTACGAAATTCACCGTAGTTTCAGTTTTTGTTGTTGCATGGGATCTGTCTTTAAATATATCTTTCTGAAATTAACCCTTTGGCTACGGCAGACTTTGGCACGGCCGTAGTTTTTCGTTAGACACGCATTTCTGAGGATGTATATTAAAATATTCAAAATATTGAATTCTGTTACATCATACCAATATTACTTGAAGTGAACAATAATATTAAGCTTTTTTACAATATATATAGCATAAATATTACACAATATATACTTAATCAAAAATAATAAACGGAGGCGAAATTTGATCTTGACGCCTATTGGCGCCTACAGTACCGCGAAGCCAAAGTGTCGGACGCCAATAGGCGCCAACAGTAGTCAAAGGGTTAAGTAGGGAAGAAATACGATTTAAGAAATTTTCTAAACGAATACGCTCTGCCAAATGATAGGATGGCTGTTTGATCTTATATAAAATTTAAGAAAAATTTAAGAAAATTTTACATTAATTTGCTATTTGTACATACGTATTGTTTTACTTTTATAATCGTCCACAAAGGTACGAGTGTGGCAATCGGTATCATAAATCATCCTACTTCGATTTAAAATCGCACATGCCTTGGAAATAGTGAAAGATTGGAAGGTAATAAAATATGGAAAGTAAAATCAATTTTTCGAAGAGGATAAATAATCTTTGAAGGGTTTCTTTTGTTCAAGTTTGGTACAAGATAACGAAGTTTAATTTTTTTAAACCGAACTGCAAAGTTATAGAAAGGAGTATAATAGTACCATTTGTAAAACTTTCTAGCGACTTATCTTTGATCTGTCGTCGAATTGAATGCCAGTGTATTCCATTGTTCCAGGCGTTCGTTTCTTCTTCGACCAATGTGAACAATGAGAATTCAGAATTAATTACTATATTTATCGTAATATGTTATATATAGCAAAGAATAATAAATTCGTTTATAGCGTACAATTTAGGCAAACAGTGCGTATTCGATAACTTTTTTCTTATGTTCGTGACACTTCTTGAATTCAGACCGCATGAACAGTCCGTCAGCTAATTAGGCATATTCTGAAACACCTCTCATGCTACCCGAAGGGCTTGAACTTCATAGGAATTTTGAAAACTAACGACAATAACTCAGCTGAAGTCGAAGAAGCTATGAGAGAAAGAAGAACGAAAGAAAATGGTCAATTTGATAAATTTGTTCATATCGAATGTTGGACGTCAGGTAGACACCGCGTCGTCGCATCGTTGCGTTAATATCGAAAACGTTCGCCGAACTTTGATACATAGTGTTTTACAACATTTATTACGTAGCAAATTACACCGTTCGCTGTCGTTCTTCCTTTCACGATGATTTTCGGAGAAGAGATCACGAACGTGTCTCGAGCCAAAAGTGTACATACCTGCCACTCTATTTAATGTCATGCCTAAGCTACTAATTTTAAGTGACCCTAGGATTAAGGTTTTAGGATCGAGAAAGGTGATCGATTCGAAGACCACCGCGGACTGGGTAGCCTAAACTTGACCTAAACCGTTTTAGCCGGTAGATTAAGTTCGCGCGCGTTCGAACGTGACGCGACTCGAACACGAGATTCGGGTCAAATTTGAGTTTCCCAATGGGTCTTCACTTTCACTCGATCGCCTGGTTGCCGGCCGCGTACGATCCATACGGTTTCATTCAACGCTATGGGAAGCGACTCGAGACCGTTGGAATCGTTTCCCCGCTGGGACTCGACGCGAACATTGCTGCAAATATTTATTTTCCCATTTCACGGCGGGAGTTCAGGTTTTTCAAAAATTCATCGAATGTACGTGTAAGTTAGCAATAAACGTGTTTTTTTTACAGTATCGCTTCTGACTTTTCATTTTGTTCGATACCTTGTTAAAACAAACTTTAGGATAAGATAGGTTAATCTGTGAATCTTCATCCTGTGAATTAATATATATTAATATATTATAATAATATTAATATTAATATATTAATATATTATAATAATATTAACATTAATATAATAATATATTATAATAATATTGATATTAATATATATTAATATATTATAATAATATTAATATTAATATTATTATAATAATATTAATATTAATATAATAATATATTATAATCAGTCGTGGCGGAGGATCGATTACAATGAACGAAACAATGCCAGATTTGGTAGATTCATTTTTCAGTGTCATTTAAAAATGATTTAATTTATAACATGACCTGACCTGCAGAAATCCTTGATAAAGTTGAATCTTCAGTTTGATATTAGGCGGAGGAAATGTTCGAAAAATAAAGAAAAATTACTTGTTAGCTATTAGGCTTAGTGTTAGTAAAGGTCAATACTTGCATATTACATATTATGTCCTTTTAAACCATGCAAATTTTGTACTGTATAAGTTGCAGAAAATGCCAACTTGCGAGGCCTGTATATCGATTCTGATTGAAAGAGTTATGGAGAACCGAAAAAGTTTCATAACAGTTATAAGAACGTAATCTTGTTATAACTGTTTTAAAAATCGAAACCAACATCACTTCAAGCCTTGATTTATAGCGCAAATCCTCGATCAGTATCATTAACAGACAAATTACAGAAAATCTTCACAGTAATAGGTTAAATCGTAACACTTACCACAATTAATATATAAACGAGTTAATGAATTAATACTTAATTAATAATTAATAAATAGATCCGAAATAGCGCAACCTAAAGAAAGACAATGAAATCTTCACCATAGAATCCCCACGGCAGACTATATCTTGAACTCACGTGTTAAAGACAGTCGTGCTTCACGAAATTTTCGTTTCGTCGTCTGCTGACAGCGAACCATGTTTAAACGGTTAGGCGCGCATAAAACTGCACATATTTGTACTGATACAATCTCTTCGCCATTGCATACAAAAGTTGCGAAGTTATTTCTTCCAGACTTTTCCGGACTGCATTTTCGGCTCGCCAGACAGACGAAAAGAGTTCGAATTGCAGGCTAGGACTCCTTCGCGAACTTCGAGATTGTTGCTATTAGAACTTCCCATCGGAAAACGTTTTCGTGCGAGAGAACGAATGCGTAATGAAGCGCGTCTCTGGTAACGGGTTGCGCGCGATCCGGCACTCTAGTACTCGAAATATCCTCGGTCTGCGAGCGTTCGTGTAAGCTATACGTGCACCGGGGAAGTCCTTCGTAAAATTCCGTGACTCTAAGGGGAAACTCGGCGATAGAATCCCTTCGATTATGTTCGAATTCGACGGGTAACTCGCACGAGTTCTAACTTTCTGGAACAAGCCTGGAGAACGAAGTAAAATTACATTTTTGATATGTACGTTCACTCTCATTGGTTTGAATTTAGTATTGTTATTAGGTTCGTGCATAAGAAATGTTAGGTTCTTTTTTTATTCATGAATGTTTCGTCATTCTCTTGTTCCTGGAAAATCGTTTGCTAAAGTTGTGCATATGTATGGTTTTTACAGTAATTTTTAATAAGCACGGATTCAGACGATTTTCGCCTAATCTAATACAATATAAGGATATTCCTTTATACGTGTGAATATAAACTTAGCAACAATGCCGCAGCTTTCTGCAATCGGTCATATGCTTCCCGTAGTTCTCATTTATTATAATTATTTTCAAAAGAAATCTGAAATTTCATTTGCATCAACCTAATATTTATCAAGCGTGAACAGAGTTTTTTAATCGCAGTATTTATAGATTCTAGAATATCAAATTATTGCTTCTGGTTGCGAGCTTCGTAAAATCCATTACTAGCGTTACGAATATTTTGCGTTTGGAGACTAGTATTGGCGATTACGATGCGACGAAATAATTGAAGCGAGTCCATTAACCGACGAGTCCGCTAACGTTACAAAAAAATGGATTATGCAATGGGATGGACTAAATACAATTTAATACTGCTGGGTGTGTGGCCAGACCCGGGAACGGCGCATTCGCGGCAATTATCGTCTTTCGTGTTCTGGTCGACGGTTTTCGTGACAGTGACGTTTGTCAACGTGCCTCAAATGGCCTATCTGATCCTAAGATCGACGAATCTGGACGAGGCGATCGAGAATCTGTCGGTCAATGTGCCGATTATGTTCGCTTTGTCGAAGCACGTCGCCCTACGATATCACAGGAGAGGTAACTCAAAGTTTATTTGCCAAACTGTTCTCAAATTAGGTGTTGCAAGGAACCTTAACATGATATATTGAAAACTCGATCTTTTTAATGTCAGCTTTAAGCAAAAGCAAGGCTTTTCTTTAAATACCCTTGAATTTTTATTTATTTTTATATAAAGTCTTCATTTAATAAACTTTAAATAGTAGTATTTAGTATTTGATAACTTTTAAGCGATGATATTTATTATTTAAATAAAAGCAGACTTTTGAGCTTGAAAGTCATTTAAATAAGAGGAAGAGGTACTAAATAGATAGAGGAGGATTAACCATTTGCACTCCAGGCCATTTTAAGCCTAGATCTGAAACAGTTATTTTAACCAGCTGCATCTCCATTTTATATAACTTAGTACTATTTATAAATATGAAATTGAGTCTAGTGAATCATAAAACTCTTACGATTTTAACATTCTTCTAAATAGATGGGTCTTTAATAACGTCAAAATTATTTTGGAAGGGTTACTTGCTAAGGGTTAACAACGGATTAAACTGACAAGGAAGGCTTGACAACTTTGAAATTCTGAAAGCTCTAATAATTTGCATAAATATAGCCCAGGCGATGCTATATTTAAATAATTCGTAACTCAAGCCGTTTGTAAAAATTACCACATACTATTTTGTTTAAGTAAGTTACAGAGCCGTTATCTTTCTAGAATTGGCGTTGTTAGTCCGCGAAGTGATGAACAACTGGTCCGGGCCTCTTACGAAGTCGGACCGTCAATTAATGCTGAAGAACGCAGTGATAAGTCGATCGATATCCATCGTCTTGTCAAGTTTCGCCTACGTAATGTACATAGCGTTCGTGATACTGCAAGTGATGAGCAATATCCAGGACTCTTCGAAAATCGAATTAAAAGGACTCCTACATCCGTCCATCTTTCCTTACGACACCAGGAAGAGTCCCAACTTACAAATCAGCTGGCTGGGTCAGTTCATAGGCTCCGGATCGATGGCACTTTCTTACTCCAGCTTCGACTCGTTGCTCGCTATCCTCGTGCTACATTTGTGCGGACAATTGTCCATTCTCAGGAACGCTCTGGAGGACCTGGCCAACAGAAACCATCAAGCGAAATTCAAAGAACGACTCGTCTACATCGTGCGCAGGCACAACGAGTTGTCGAGGTTTGTATATACGAATGACAAAAATCATAAGTTTTTATCTAATGCAATAACAAAAATTTAAGTAATCGGATTGCCACCTGTTCAGTGCCTTGAAAAACATGTTATCTGAAATTGGACAGCCAAATGACAATATTTATAGCTCAGCACCAAATTGATCAAATTGGCACATAGCTTAGCCGAAAACATTTGCAGTAGGTATGACAAACTAGCGTAGACAATTTTTGACTTTGATATTTCAAATTCAAGGTATGCCGTGATGCTGGAAGAATGCTTCAATGTGATGCTGCTTGTGCAAACCCTGATGTGCACGGTGATGCTATGTATGACTGGATATCGTTTGATAAGTGTACGCCTATGCAACATAAATCGAATTACTGTCTTTCGAAGAAAAATGTTAGTTACGTGGTTTTCTTTTAGTCCATGGACCACGAGGAGGAAAAAATACCTATCTACGTAATGATCTTTTGTATTATGCACGTGGTAACCACGATGTTACACTTTTTTGCTTACTGTTTCGTGGGAGAGATGCTCGCTCGCGAAGTAAGTAACTAGGATGCTGATTGCGATCGCCGTAGAAATTAACAGAAATAATAACGAAGATAATAACAATGAAACATTGAAACGTGTTGAATATCGACACAACAATAGTCAATATATCTTCCGCATTAAATATCTAATCGCGAGTGTTCGAATAAAACTTTGTTTTTATACAGGCTGTATAATATAATAACATTTTTCTAATTTCCAGAGCACTGGAATTGCTCAATCGGCGTACGATAGTATCTGGTACGATCTGCCGCCGAAACAAGCAGCCATGATGATTATTATAATACATCGGGCAGGGGTGTCGTTAAAGATAACTGCTGGAAAATTTAGTCCTTTTTCCTTAGAACTTTTCAACGACGTGAGTTATCAACAAAATTATATAAATAAATACTTTTATAATTTACAATGTTGCGTGTACTATTTACATCAAGTTTATCGAAAAGATATAATTTAAAAATCCATATTTTACGGAGACAATGTTTATCGTTTCATTCCAGTTATATGCAAATTTAATATTAAAAGTATATAACAGTAAATAACAACAAATATTTCTTAAAAGTAAATAATAACAAATATTTCTTATCAATTTCCTGTAGCTTCACGTATAGAAGTTTATGATTTAAAAATGGATAGTACCTTTCCTAGTATTTATTTCAAAAAATTGGAAGAGTTACAGGAGTATAAATTTTCTTTCAGGTTTTAAAGACTTCCGCCGGATATCTGTCGGTTTTACTGGCCATGAAAGATTAACGTATAAGAATAAATAACGTTCAATTGATTTCTAACAAGCGTTTTGATATTTCTCATGTAAATACGTGTACACTTATATTTTATGTAATTATAATCCAAAAAAGACAAGGTCGCATCGTGGACGACATGATTTACTCACCGCTTCGAGATCTGTTTAATTTCCGGTTCCATAAGCCTCCTTGTATCTTGTGCGTGTAATAAATTATGTCCTCTTGTAACAGAACGAATTGTGTTTGAGACGCCTCTTGAAAAACGAACAACTTCTCAGTTGTATTCGTAGAGTAAAAGGAAGCACTTTATGTAGTTGTGCGTTTCGAAAAGAATAATCAACATCCGAATTAATTCGAAGTACCGTGCATGTTCCACGTAACTGAAATTTTTACGAAGATCTTGGAAGAGACCAGCGGCTCGCGATGCCAGCGCAAGAACTGAAACACGTATTTCGTAAATGTTCACCGCGAGACTTCGAAAACTTCTGGCATTACGTGACGCATTTCGTCTCCGCGGTCGTTCTAAGTTACGTCTATCAATTAAATACATACAGAGGACCTTGTGCTTCTGGAAAGTTTCGGGGTGTCTTCAATAATCGACGAGGCTAAGAAGCATTGCAGGCGAAGTTACGATCGATTGGTAATTTTTTTATCACCGCGATAGGAGGAAACTGTCCAACTAAGTGAAAAAGTTCCCTCCTATTTGACTTCGTACACTTGCGCTCCAGGGGGTGGTGACGGACTTTCGTGCAAAAAAAAAAAGAACGAGCATGCGTCCTTCGACTGAACTGGCCTCACAAGGCTCTGAAATTTCGTGGTGGTCACTTTGTCGCGTGGTCTTCACGGGATTAGTGTCAATGGATTTCGAGCGGGGTATGTACTTCTATTCCTAACCGAATCCGAGCTTCTACTTCTTCTCGGCGATACGACGATCTCTCGTGGCATTTGTTGTATTAGCGAATCATCTTTTAAAGTCCGAACGAAACTACGAAAAATACGTGGAACGAAATATGTTAAATCCGTTACAAAATTACGAAACTTCGCACGCCAGTGAAAGCTTGAACAAAATTTCAATATTGCTACGATGTGAAAAAAGATGCGTCATCTTATTGTTTAACTGTGACAAAGAAACTTGAAAAACAAAAAGTTTCCTTTTTGGTTTCAACTTTCTTTTATATCATAAAATTAATTATATTCATTTCCATACAATCTGCCACTGCCTTTCGTAGCAACAGTATATATTACACTTATGTTGTTCGTCATCTCGTTGAAAGATATTACGTGTCTATTTTCAGGTATTTAGTATAAACTCAAAGAAACATAGTTTCATGAATGATCGTGTTTTTAATGCTCTCTGATATTTCCATAGATTTAAAAGACGCCATTGGGTGGAATCGTTTCAATCTGCGTATAGTTGGCATCTGGCCGGAGCCGATGATGCTACACGAACATATAGCAGATCTTCGAGCATTCGTGTCCGTCTTGTCTATAATGATTTTTGCCACCATATGGCAAAGCGTGGATCTATTTATGGTGAATAATGACCTAAGTCAAATTACGTCAATCTTGTCGTTGGCTAACATTCCAGCGTACAATTCAGCCTTTAAATTAATTTTCGTCTGGTATTATCGAAAAGGTAAGAACTATTCTGATCATGGTGTAACATGGAGGGGTGAACCGATTTTATCTCTACTCCTGTAGACTTTTAAGTTTAGTCTAACACTTAGTCTACCACTTAGCGTTAAGTGTAGTCTTCAAGTTTACTTTTGGTATAGTTTGCTAGCCGCTCTCTATGGAACTTGCCCCAATAGCAATCCGCGCTTCCTTTCCGATTGGTCCGCTTGTTCCGTTAATAACTCGATAACAAAACCATAGAGAATATTTTAGTCAAGGAAAACATTACTTCAAATCGCCTCAATAATAATTCTTCTCGAGGACTTATATTTTTTAATTGCGTGAAAACTATCGATATGATCTTTTTCATATCGTCATCGATGCACGCCTTAAGACCATTTCGTTGCTGTCACTTCTCTGTGCCTTTAATAGTAAAAAAAATTATTAAGATGTTCGATTGAAAAGAAACATTCTTTGTGCACTGTCCTCAATCATCCCTGTAACATCCTTGCGCCTAAAGTCTGCTAGATAGCTTCTCCAATGACTCTGCTAACAGGCCTAGGATGAAACGTCCCCCTTCTATCCCTGTCTATGCCATTTATTATCCACAGTCGCCGAATCTTATTATTTATAAAAGCCAGAGTTTCTCTATATGTTCTCAGATCTTCAACCAATTATTAAATCATTCTACGACGACTGGCACGCTCCGAAGACCCAGGATGAGAGAGATACGATGGTAGACAGCGCCAAGTTCTGCAAACATTTATCTATCTGGTGTACCGTTCTGACCCAATCCATGCTGTTCGCATACGTCGGCACACGGTCGTTCGCAATAGCCACGTGCGACATAAACACGGTGCAGCAAGACCATCTGACCATTTATCCTGCCTATTATCCGTTCGACTTGAGACGGATGCCGTATAGAATCGCTGCCAACGTGGGCCAAGTAATCGCCGCGTATTGCGCTCTCATTCCGTACACCAGCGTTGACATTTTCATAGCCACTCTCGTATTGCACACGTGCGGCCAGTTCACGAATCTGAACAAGAGGCTGTCGAGGCTGATGGATGGACAAAATGGGACTATAAAGTCTGACGACATTCAGGAGGAACTGACTTCTATCGTGAAGCGACACGAACACTTGAACTGGTGAACTAGAGATTATTATTGTCGAAATCTGATTAAATGGCTGATCACGGCTTGGTTTCACATTTTCACCGCCAGTCGAAAGGTCATTTTATTTAAATATATATTTATTTATCGCATTTATTTAAACGAAAATTGAAAATTTAAGATGCGCGATTCCGAACGAACTTCCAGGCTGTGACTTTTTATTGTAGGACAAAAGTTTTAATTATAACGTACGCTTGATTTTGGAAATTAATTCAATAATTTCTTTAAACGAGTCTCTGTGACGTCAACGTTCTTGAAATAAAAAATATTAAACCGATCAAAGTAACCGCCTTTGTAGATTTAGTGGTAACATCGCACCTAGTAAATTTTGTCACTTTATGAGCGACAATTCGAACGAGAGAAATTTTTATTTAATAAAATGCCAAGAATTGCAATTTTGCGAATGCAATAACATCGAAGGTAAACTGTTTACGTTTCCATGAAAGAAGTATCAAAAGTCATCGATAACCCTGAGCAGCCAATTAATTCTATTCTTTGTCTTATAACGTGAAATTCAGAAATTCTTTATTATAATAATAATAATAGTTTAAAGAATGTTGTTTTCTTTACCAAAGGGTTGCTGGCAGAATAGACAAATGCTTCAGTTTGCTACTGCTGATACAGATGCTACTCAGCACCCTCGAAATCTGTTTCCAAGGATTTCTATTCTTCAATGTAAGTCACGTCGATCGGAACAAGTCGAACACTATTAATTGTGCACATTTGACTTGAGGTTGCAGGTGATGCTTAAAAGCGGCGACGGCTTGCTAAACTTTCAAATGCTGTTTTTCGTGCTTTTCATATCGTTTATTATTGTGCATATGTATGTATACTGTTACGTGGGTGAATTACTTCGTGTCCAAGTGAGTTTTCCCATGTTTCTACATGTTAATATACTCGTACCTAGCACACGTTCATACTTTTAATAGCGCTAAAACTTATCACTGTTTTACAATCATTTCTTTTCATTATTTAATTTTTGAACAAATTTTGAAAAATATATATCGCTCATTAATTTTAATGGTTACTATCTATTTCTTCTTTGTTACTTTGATCTCCTCAATTATATATATATATACTGCGCTATTTAGAGTGTCCTGACTTAAAAGTATTAAATAACTAAAATGTAACCAAAATTCATCTACCGTCGAATCAGTAAATCAAATTGAATTATTGTAATATCAATAGTCTTGAAATATGTTGTTTTCAACCCCTTCAACCGCGGACAACGAGTAATTCGCTTTCTAAATATTTTGAAAAATTTAACAAACTGCTAAAGTTAACAAGTTTTTCTTTCTCTACTCGTATCCCTTTTAATCTGATTCTTAGGACGCATCTATATAACGAATAGAAACTAGTCCAGTTTCATAAAGAAAAATCGAAAGCTCGCCTACGGTTGGAGGATATAATGCGAAACCTATAGTAAAGACTCGCTGAATAATTAATAAATTGGAGAAATATGTTTTAGAGTAGTGAGATGGCTGTTGCTGCCTACGACTCCAGCTGGTACAACGTCGCGCCGCCAGAAGCCAAGTGCCTTATATTCATCATGCTAAGATCTACGAGACCACTTTGCCTGACTGCAGGCAAATTCGGTATCTTTTCCATGGAAATGTTCAGTACCGTAAGTTTCGTCCAATTACCATAATTGAGTAATGAGTCCGTTCGCATTTCTTCACAAAAATATCGCTCAAATGACATCGAACAAAGTCTCTTCCATCGAGTCATTCGAAACCCGAAGTAAAACGGGTCTCTGTCACTTCGTTTTTGCTGTTTTCTTCTATTTAATCTACCAAGCTATCCTAAAATTTTACATTAGTGAACATGTTATCTGTTACATCAGAGTTCATAAAAGATAAATCGTTTAATAACGTAAGAGTAGAAAAGTAACATTTGCTTTTACAATTCTCTTATACCTCATTGATCCTAACAAAGTTTACACGCCATTCAATACTAATAAAAATGAAAAGACATTGGGCTCTTACGTGTTCGCTGAAAATGAGTAATGTAACAAACACTTTAAACTCGACCAATGATCTAAGACTACTTACTGATAACGAAGAAGCAAACATCTTTAGATGCTCCTTAATTCGATGTATTCAAGTTGTTGCAATCAAGGGGAGCGATATAGTTTCGAAGGTCGCCGCTGCGAACGAACTTATTAGCCAACGAGATATTTCGAGAGCAACACGCTGATGGATCGGAAGTCGAGAAATCACTGATCCCGTCGTTTCAGATCCTAAGAACGGCGTTGGGCTATCTATCGGTACTTGTCACAGTGTCGAGCGTCGACGACTGAGCGCATCCGTTAAACGCATCCTAGTAGAGTCTGTAGTTTGAATCACTACGATGCCAATTAAAAAAGTTCACCACAAGCCACGCACGCATTTACGGTGTTAGCTACTGGATCGGGTCTCTATCTTCACGATGACAAACGAATTCCCCCTTGGCGAAAACTGACCGCCGAACTTTCATGTTCCCCCCCTGCGCTTGTGTTCTTTTCTTTTTTTTTTGTCCACTCGTCGGACAGGATAGAAAGAGTTTCACGAATAACAGACTAGACCGCCTAGCAGAACTTACAAATTGTGGCGATTAGAACTTCCTCTATCGGAAAACGTTTTTCGTGCGAGGTACACGAATGCGTGATGAGGGTAATTTCTGGTAACGGGTTTACGGCGCGATCCGGCGGTTTAGTTCACGAAGTGTCCCTGGAGAGTAACGAACTCCAGACAGATCGTACGAAATCATTCGAACGCGCTTCAAATTGAAAAGAGAGTCCTCTTTATTGCGCTCGAATGCGAGGTTACGTTCACCGAGTTGCCTTCTGTGAGACGAACTTTGAAAAATAAAGGCATAGCTGATTTGCTATCGTGAGATACAGTGCCGTTGTCGTTTCATAGTCTTAGCATGATGGCTTCCCAAGTGTCGACAGATTGTTAATTGTTATATTAATGGAGTCTTGAAATTGTTTCTAGTATTGAGAACAGTAAAATCGTTTATTCGTACTGCGAGCATTTTATTCTTTGCGACGATCGCGGCCGAAGTACTGCGGCGAGCAATCGAAAAGCGGGATAATGGAGTTCGCGATGGGATGGAATCGATTCAACTTAACTCTGCTCGGCGTGTGGCCAGAACCAAGAGCGATCACGAACCGTTCCCGTCGATTCTCGTCTTTTGTGTTCTGGTCGACGAGCTTTGTCACGTTCACGTTCATCTGCGCCCCGCAGACGGCGAATCTGGTTTTGAAATCGACCAGCTTGGACGAAGTGATCGAGAATCTGTCGATCAATGTGCCGATCGCTTTCGCTTTGGCCAAGCAAATCGTTCTACACTGCCACAAAAAGGGTAACTAAAGGGTTATTTTCCGATCGACCGTCACTCATTTGATTACGATTTGCCGATGATCGCTTACACGTATTATATAACATCGTTATTTTCGGTTCTGTTCAATATATTTTATATGAATTTTACTTTCTACATGCAAACTGATCGTCGCTTGCAATTCATTTGTATTTGTTCACGTTAATTGAGGTGAAAATTCGGCGCCTTTTCAATTTTGAAATCGTCAATTTTAATACTAATTATTTAATCGTAGATTTTAAACAAAATGTATAAAATGTGCACTGTTAACAGTACTTCGAAAGCAAAATTAAATTCTGTTCTTCGCTTAGTGATAATTAACAATCGGAGTAAGTACAGACTTGCGATAAATGTAATTATGGATCGCGAAGGGGGCCAGAAATGAAATCACAGGAGAAATGGTTAGCAGTTAGTTAGCGTTGCTGGGTCATTTCTGACAACAAAATCTTTTCTCTCATTATGTCCGAGGTACGCTAATTTAGCTTGCGTCAAATGCGACCCGGCACCGCTTTCCGACTGTTAATAGCGACAAAAATGCAACGCGTGCTTGGTTACCTATTATTAGTTTGCAATTCGTTTATTTTCCTAAAAAATAGAATGGACAAGAACCATGAACAGTGTTGGAAGAGGAGAGGCTTGCATCTCGTTTTTTATAGTTGACAATCGGTGACTATAAAAACGAGCCACGAAGCTCGAATCGTATCTCTTTTTCTGAAATCGTCCACTTTTATTTACCAGCTGAAGGATAATTGTGTTTCTGTTACTATTTGGTTAAATTACTATTTGGTTAAATTACTATTTGGTCAAGTTACTATTTGGTCAAGTTATTATCTGGTCAAGTTACTATTTTTCTAGCGCTGACGTTCTTAGTCGGCCAAATATTGCACGACTGGTCGCAGACTCTTCCGGACTCGGATCGTCAGACGATGCTGAAGAACGCTAAATTGAGCCGAATGATATCAATCGTTTGTTCCACTCTGACTTATTTAATGCTTTTCGCGTTCGTCTCGCTGCAAATCTGGAGCAATGCGCAGAGCGCTTCCGAGGCTGATTTAGGCGGCCTCCTGCACCCAGCAACATTCCCCTACGACACGAGGAAGAGTCCCAATTTCGAGATCACGTGGCTGGGACAGTTCATGGGTACCGTGTTGACGGCGATCTGCTATTCCTGCTTCGACACGTTCCTGGCAGTCCTTGTGCTGCATCTGTGCGGCCAATTGTCCGTTCTAAGGAAAGCTCTCGAAAATCTCGCCGATGCGAACAGCAAACGCAACTCCGTGAAGTTCAGCGAGAGACTCGGCTATATCGTGTATAGGCACAACGAGCTGTCGAGGTGCGTATCGTTTACTGACACACGAAAACCAAACATGCGTGAATTGTTATCACGATTCTTTTTGAACTGCGAATGACACATTCGCGAGTAAAAAATTATTTCCGTTTCTGATATTGAGTGGCAGCGAAAGTAATTCAATTCTGAAGCTGGTTAGAGCAATCTTGTATCGTTAAAGCAAGGATAAAAATTCATAAAATGGTTTTCAAATACCGACGTTGCAATTATGTGTTGTTTAAAATAAAAAGATTTGTATAATTTGTATACTTGCTATACTTGCTTTGATAGAATTTAAAATGAGGTAAATTCACGTCAGCGGTAGCGAATGTGTTAATTAACCATTCGTACTCGAGGGTTCCGAAGCGGAGCCATTTAAAGTTTACCTTGCAATTTTGCCACTTATCGTTGCAGGTATGTCGTGATCGTGGAAGACTGCTTCAATCTGACATTGCTTGTGCAGACTATGATCTGCACCGCGATGTTCTGTCTGACTGGATATCGCATGATAACTGTATGTTCAGGAAAATTGTATTAACTCATCGTTTAATTAATCGAAGACTGTCGCATGATTTTTTTGTAGTCTGTAGATCAAGAGGAAGAAGACGTACCCATTGTAGGAATGGTATTTTTTATCATACACGTGATTTATACGATGCTGCATTTGTTCATATATTGCTATGTAGGAGAAGCGCTTATCGGCGAAGTAACTAAAATTTTTAATTATTCTGCACCTAATCCCTTTTGAGATTAGACTGGTGCAAAAAGAATGACCGCGTTCTGTCCGCCTTGGATTTTATAAATACTTATAAATATCTTATAAATGCTCATAAATACTTACAAATTCTTATAAATACTTTACAAATGTTTACAAATATCTTACAAATACTTATAAATATCTTTAAAGAATCGTACTCATTATATTGCTTTGTTATTTCTCCAAATAATTACATGACGCATACTAAGTAATAAAATCAATTTAGAAATTTTTAAAACAAAAATGAAACTGTCCGATCATTATTTTTGTTCCGGAATTTTATACGCAAACTGTTCCATCTGAGTTGAGCACTTTAAATATTTCTCCAAAGTTAAAGAATTGCATAAAAATAAAAGATAAAGTTTGTTAAATGTGTACCGTTTTGTTCGATTAGAAAAATGAAATAATAATTTTGTACAGTTAATGAACAATGCTATAAATTTTAGAGTACTGGAGTTGCACAGTCTGCATACAACTGCATCTGGTATAATTTACCGTCGAAACAAGCAACATCGTTGATCATGTTAATATGCCGCTCGAGGGTATCGTTTCAAATAACCGCCGGGAAATTTAGTCCCTTCTCTCTGGAGCTTTTCAACGCAGTGAGTTAAAATAAAACGGCGTCGCTAAATATCGACGAGTATTTGTTTATTCTTCGTTAAGTTAATAATTGTAATAAAGAATTCTAAAATTTCTTTTAGGTATTGAGAACTTCCGCCGGATATCTGTCCGTGTTATTGGCCGTGAAAGAATAATTCTTCGGTCAAAGACAAGAAATAAAAGCGTAATGAGAGATAATAGTAAAACTCGTAAATACATTTGTCTAGACGTTTTATATCCATTTCATAAATAAAACTGTAACGAGTATGATACCCTTTAATAATTGAATTAAAACCAAAGAAAATAATCAAGTAATTAAAATAGATACTCACTGAGATACTCACTGACGAAGATACTGAAATGAAAAAAAAATTCACGATTGTTCATTAATCAGCTTCAAGAAATCTGAAGAACAAACCACTCTATAATTTACGATTTAATTTGTACATTCACTATTATCGGATCGTTGCATAAGACCTGTCGGTTATGTTTGACTACAATTTTATCGTGTAAATATATTTTTCCGGTGTTACGCGTTATGAGTCGTTTCACTATCTTCCTCGAATTTGTTTAATTCCTCGAAAATGTTATCTTATTCCAAGCCAAGGAACTCTGCAGCATCTAATTGAATCTTGTCATTGTCAACTCGTAATATTCGAAAAGGTATAGCAAATGAAATTTTACTGCTGTAAATCTCGGATTCTAAAAATTGTTTAATAATAATTTCAGTTTGCACAGGAACACGCGGTCTGCTCATGCATTCTATTCTATAATGAACGATCACGAACGGTAAACGCACAACACAATTATTTGTACCGTAACTAAAACCAGATGAAATAATTTTGCAATGCTTTTTATTCACAGAGGACGATGAATTGATTATACGCAAGAGATCTCTTTTACGTGTCACCTTTTCGTAATTTCGAAGAATGCTGCGCCCTTGCATATTTAAAATGGCACGTTTCACGTTCTACTTATTAGAATCCCTCGTATCACGCTAGAATACTTCGATTCCCTTGTCCGTACTGATCTACGGGCGATCATCGCGCGGCGAAGAATTCGTTCGGAAGAGCATGCGCGAAAATCGCAACAGAGGAAGAGGCGGCTTTTCAATAAAGCAATAGCTATCGTTTGATAGAAAAACTTTTCTACGATGGTCTCGGGATCGGTAGAAGAGGGTCCGTAACTTTCTTTTCGCCGAGTCAACAGTATCGCCTTACCTTTTTTTCTTTCTATTCTCTGTCGTTCGTAGACTTGAGATACGTGTACGGATGGTACTATTACACGATGAAATACATGGGCATCTGGCCGGAAGAAAGAAGTTGGCACCTGCCTTCGAGCTACGTGATACTGATCCCGATTCTCGTGACGCTGTGCTTCTGTTGCATCCCACAGACTGCCAACATACCCATTATTTACAACGACATGTACATGTTGGTGGAAAATCTGTCGATGGCGAACGTCTCGATCACGATCTCGATGCTGAAGACAACCATCTTCTGGGCCAACGGAAAACGTAAGTACGTCACGCTTTTCGTTTGCTGCTTGGACAATGGTGGCGTCTTTTCGACAATCTAGAGGAAAATTTTAATCCGCGAATCTTAATTTTTTTCTATTTTTATGTAACACCTTCCGGACTGTATACGCGACAACTTTCGCATGCAGGGGCTCTTAACACATTCGCCTCGGGAAACGAGAATTCTCGTTTTAAAAAGAAAAACGTTGGTCGTCGTCGAGACGAGAATTCTCGTTTTGCGAGAAGTGTGCTTTCCTGAAATGAATAGAAATACCACGATTTCTGTGAAAATTTAAGGAAAAATAGCCCGATGCGAACGTGTTAAAAAGTTAATTGCCAAAAATCAATTTCATAATTTCCATAAAATCTAAGGAATTGGTTTAATGAAACTGAAATCAAAAACTTAAAAATCATAGTAGACAGTATTTTAATTCTTCAGCGTCGTAAGCATCCTAATCAGTTTGCTCGAATATTATATAACCCTTTGCTGTCGTATGTCTACTTTCAACCATCATGGTTTTTATTCTTTTCTTATATTTTCACATAAAAATAAAACATATTACTGTGTTACATATATCTAAACTTGAAAAAAGAATTAATAAATCTTACTTTTTCTATTTAATCTTGCATATTACATATTACTGTTCAACGAAAATTAATTCCGACCAGTTTGACACCTATGTATAACCTTAATACGACCACAAAGGGTTAAACTTTGAAACGTTCGAACACACAAAACGTGCAGTTCGTTTAAAACGCTGTCCTCGAGCCAAAAGGATCAACCTTTCTACGATCCGTTTTGCCTTGTACCGATCACGTGGTCGATCCACCGATTGATTTCCTCATTTGCAAGCAATAAAGTCTCTGCTGAAGTGCATGGCCAGGGACTGGAGCCAGAAGGTGAAGTCCAGCGATCGCGAGATCATGATGGACATCGCGAGGACCACGAGGAAAACGATCCTGACGAGCACCATCGTGGTTAACTTCGTGGTGTTCTCGTACATCGTTCGGTATGCCTTCATCGCGATGTACACGGACCGCAAACTATTCTTCCATGCCTACTTTCCGTACGACACAGACGCCAGCCCGAACATACAGTTGACCGTCGTCGCCCAATTGATAGGCGGCATGTATGCTGCCGGATGCTACACCGCCGTCGACACGTTTATCGCCATGCTGATCCTGCACGTTTGCGGACAGCTGACTATTCTGAAGCAGGACATCTTAAACCTTCGAGAAGACGGGGACGAAAAACTGCGGGTCGTCTTGGGAAGGATTATTCAGAGGCATGAATACATTAACGCGTTAGTATTAACACTTCATTCTTATTATTATATTTTTGAGTCTTTCTTGATGTACAAAGAAAAGTAGGCCCATTTCTTTAGAGAAAATGTGAAATCGATTTTGTTCGACGATGTTTGAATTGAAATTTTTGATCTCCTAGTTCAGGGCTCGGAATTAACCGGCGCGCAACATTCGGATCGCGAGGGCTACGCCTCCCATCGCGCTGCTCGTGATTACCGCTTTCGCCTTTCTGCGAGACAGGAGGCGTAGCCCTCGCGGTTCGAATGCTGCGTGCTGGTTAATTCCGAGCCCTGTTCTAATCTACCAAGCATTTTATATACAAGTATGGAATTTTTCTCATGTTGTTAGGTAAGTTATAAAGAAAACGATAAATTATTGAAAGACGATGGCGAACACAAATGAGAAGGTAACGCGTCTCCCTTAATAGGTTCAAAAATAATGAGAACTAATGTCACGATTGAGCTGCGATCTTATAAAACAATATTCAGTAGAGTTTATTCACTTTTTTTTCAATAGAGATTATAGTGACTATGTCGAGTTAGATTGAAAAAGGAAATGGATTTTCTGGGTGAAGGTTCGCGGGAACAATAGAAAACTGTTTCAACATGATGCTGCTGCTACAGATGCTCGGTTGCACGTTGCAACTCTGTTTTCAGTGTTTCCAAGTTATTATGGTACGAACAATATATTATTAAATAATTTTATCTTGTATATTAATATTATTATATATTAATGTAATGTCTAATAATATTATTATACATTAATGTAATGTCTAATAACATTATTATGTTATATTATTAAACAACAGTGAGGTATGGAATAACAGTGAGGAATATGCTTAATTACAGACATTCAGCGACGAAAACAAGAATCTCGTATCCGTTCAAATCTCCTTTCTGTTAATTTATGTAGTTTACATTATGGCGCAGTTATACTTGTATTGCTACGTAGGAGACAGACTCACACTTGAGGTATATTTGTCTCGATAAATAAACGATACTTCTTGATCAATTTGTATCTATTTCCGAATATCGGGAAATTGTTGAAAATGTAACGTTAGAGAATTTTACGAATCTCTGAGACTCGAATCAAAATTTCTATGCGATATAAAGAACAAATCGAGAGTTGATTTAATACTTTGGTAGATGCTGCACGATTCGCGTTCATTATCACATTGTCGGTTTTTACAGGGCAAGGAGATAGCCAACGCAGCGTACAACTGCGCGTGGTACAATCTATCGGCTAATGATGCCAGCCTATTGATAATTATCATGTGCCGCGATGTATTACCGCTGCGGATCACCGCGGGCAGGTTTTGTTCCTTCACTTTGAAGCTTTACTCCGATGTAAGTAACCGTGCTCTAAAAAATTGCCATTATTGTTGCGACACTTTCGATAGTACAAAAACAAAGAATTGACTATTGTATAACGATAATCAAAATAAGCATACGGTACCATTTAAAGAATTTAAACGTCACAACGTTTTATTTACCATAATATTTGCTTCTTTCAATGAAATATAATGTTTTCCGTGATTCTATACTCTTTTAATGATTTCACTTTTATAGGGTATCCTAAGAGTATTTCAAAGTATATGCTATACAGGGTATTTCAAAAGTCACTCTCAATCGGGAGATGATGAATTCCTGAAGTCCTTTGAAGTAACTTTTTCCTTAACACAAATGTAATCCGTGGCTTTGTTCGCGAGTTATTAAAGAAAAAAGCAGTGACCAATGAGAGACGAGCCTGGCTCTGCTCATTAGCACGCCGCCTCGGGCCACTTGTTCTCACCTGTCATTGGTCACTGTTTTTCGTTAATAAGTCGTAAACAAAGCCAAAGATTACGTCTGCGTTAAGGAAAAAATTACTTCATATGACTTCAGAATATCGTGAGTCTGACTCGCGATATTCATGTTTGGGCAAAAATCTTCATCGGGAGTCGGACTCGCTAAAGTACGGGAAGGGGTTAAACAATTTCGAACCTGTTGTCTCGACCAAGAAAATGACTTCTGTATTTCAGATTTTAAAAAGATCGATGGGCTACATTTCTGTATTGTACACGATGCAAAATAAATAGAAGAAACGATTTTTAAAATGCTGTTCCGGTTTGCTGTGTTTCCGTTTTCTACAGTCCAATGGAAATTCGACACGCCGAGAATCACATTGGACACTTGTTCAGATAGAATTGTATTTAGCGTAAAATAAACTATATAAACAGCGAGCGTCAAAGAATTTAGAAATTATCTCACTACCGTCTAGGGTAAAAATTGTTATTTCATTTATAATGAAATATGACGATGTATTGCGTCTGGTACATCTGAACGATTCACGGTATCGTATTAAATTATTATTTCACTTCTATTTTGGTTCGTTTATTAGCAACGTTGTGAAGAGTTCATAAATACATGTTGCTTTCTAAGTTACCTTACATTTCTGCTCTTTCAGCAAGCAGCAAGTTTCTTAAAGATATTAATTATTCATTGCCTCTACAAATAATCTAGTACTTTATTATTGCATTTAGTTTTACATAGTACATCGCAAAATGATGGGACAACATTTCTAGTTAGGATAGTAAAAGTGCCAAGAAGAAAGCGAACATATAATTCTATCGAGCACTGTCTTGCACAGTTATATCTTTGTGACAAATATTCACAACATTTTAAATAGTTGATACATGGAAAGCTCGGCGATCGGGATAACAAAATGGAAAGTTCGTGCCAAAGTATGAAATATGTCAATTCTCTGACACTCAGTGCTCTCAGTCCTAATCAATTATGCGATCCTATGTATACCATTCTCGTAGCATCGTTTTATATTATCTTAAAACTAATAATCTCGAGCAAACACGCGGTAGTCGTGGTTGTTAACTATCTTAATTCATTTGTAGTTTATGATCAGATGTAGTTGAAAGAAATGGTTGATAATGTGTATGGAAAATTAGAGAGAAATACACATTTTTATAGATAATTAAGAGTAAAGTATTTTATTGATTTTTAAATGTATCACCGAAGTCGAACACACATACACGTTGAAAATATTTAAATAAACCCGGATAAGTACATTACATTGTTCAAATAGGAATACGGCTCCATTAATTGTGCAGCTACTTAAAGCCTGGAAGCAAACGATGGATTGCCACTGGTTAATATGCAAATAATTTTGTAGCTACATAAACATCTTCAAAAAGTTACGTACCGGCAGATGCACACTTTGTCAGGGTTGCAGCTACCCGATTTTTTGCCCAACGACAAACAATGATAATTGCAGCATGGGTTTCCACACAATTGGCAAGTGAGTAATGGCTCAACGATCGG
This sequence comes from Augochlora pura, assembly GCF_028453695.1. Classification (NCBI taxonomy): domain Eukaryota; kingdom Metazoa; phylum Arthropoda; class Insecta; order Hymenoptera; family Halictidae; genus Augochlora; species Augochlora pura. The sequence goes on along the minus strand of NC_135772.1, from coordinate 13,709,696 downwards.
TTCATTGTCTCCTACTTTATTAAGAACATCGTATTCTTCTTGGCCTGAAAATATTTTTAAGCGTTAGCGAAAATATAAGCTCCTCCACCATCAATGTACTAAATCTCGTTTGGAAAAAGTTGGGTATATCTAATATAGCAATCGATTCGTTCCCATTAGATAAAGTCTATTATTGATAAAAGATTTTACAAAGTATTACATTAGTAGTTAGTTAAAGCAAGTTCAAAGTTACGCGCAATCCGAAAATTGTTCGCAAAGTAAAAGATTGCTTCAAATGATCTTAGGACTCTCCCATATCCGGATAAGTAAGAAAGTTATTTTACTTAGGTTGGTTGGAACTTGTCAAGTTTTCGTGAGAATGATAAAAGGCATCATTTTTAGGAAACGAGAGCATTCGTAAATCCAATTATGATCCAAATCTAATCACTAGTTTCACATGCCCTTCTCTACAATTAATAATTTCGCAGGACTCTCTTTTGTTCGTTCATCCAAGAATTATACATAAATGAAATTGTGAGATATATTATGAACAATTCGGAACAAACAATAAGAACAATTGGATTTAAGAAGACAAACAAAAAAAAACAATATGCATTTGTCATAAGATTATATTCCGATAAAGAAATAGGCGCGTGCAATAGCGTACCTGACAAAGAAGAATAGAACGAAGAAAAAGACATTAAAATAATGCAGTATAACATATCAAAAATATTTTTGTATACATGTCTGAGTTTAAAGGCAGGCGTACATATAGATATAGATATTAACTTTTTTCAAGACCTTAGCATAATAGAAACCTCACATGAATTTTCTTATTTCCCACAAATTCTGTACATTATTATAATTTCCGTTTTTAAAGAGTCAACTAACCTTCAGGATTTTCAGCGGGAACTGCCATAACTGCGACTGCAGCTAAGCAAAAGAAAGCGATGAAAAGTGTGGTCTTCATGTTGAACAAGTGTGGCTGTACTTTGGGTACTGATTGATTTTGCACTTGCCAAAAGTTCTTTATATACCCACTGTGTTTACGTTTTGGTTGTGGGTGGTGTAATTTTATTTCTTATCTAGATATACAGATTACTTTCCTACGAGGTAGGATAAAATCAGATTTCGTTGCCTACACTTCGATGACGGATATAGCTTTATCGAGAATCGTGTGTTTGAATCGATCTATTATAATTAATCAATCAATCCTACTCGCGAGTGTTATACATTTTATAGATAACATATACGTCACGAAAACTAGTGTTACACATATATGTATGTCCCGTAATTCCGGAATAATTGCGTCAATTCTTAGTGCTACGTAGAATTAACATTTGCTGTCCATTTAAGAATACCTTCTCGAACCTTTTAAGTCACTGAATTTTTATTTATAACCACTTACGAAGACGTATCGTATCAAACTATAAAAATTGCATCACTTACTATATCTTATATTTATATGTATATATTTCTTTCGAAATTGGATTGGATTATGTTTAGCGGTGAAATTGTAACAGCTATTAGACCATATCAAAGTCTGCGATTAAAATTTCTCATGACTTTGTTTGCTTTAAAATTGTCATCGAGATATATAATAAACTTGATTCACAACTTGATATTCAGGTGTGAAATAAATAAGTCCCTTTGTTCCGAAATTCAGCGGCCAATGGCGGAAGGAAAGGAATCGTACGCAGTAGATTTTCGGAAGTTAAATCTCTGTTTATTCAAAATATACGTATATCTGTGTTAAGTATATCGTCGTGTTATCACACCTAAACATTAATGGAATTTTTGATGCACGAGTAAGGTAAAAGCCGGACCGTTTATATCGCTGTTTTTCGCAGAACGTTATCATTCTTTGTCATGTTGCGCAGGAAACTTCCGTTGAGTCTCGGCGGCCAGAGGAAGAGTTCGAATTAACCGAAACGCTTGTCCCACAGCTCTTTGAAGGTGGTCCTGTGAGAAGACGAACATCAGAATCCCCTGCAATTAATTGATGGGCAGGAGTTTAGCGCGGGAATGCGTAGCCCGTGTCAATAGTAGCTCCGGATCTATCGGATAATCGAGAATGTTCTGCTTCTACAGTTCGTAGTTGGCAGCGAATTAATTTCTACGTCTAATGGTATCTTTTATACCCTAGAAGCATATTATTCTTGCAAATCTAGCTAATTGTCCTTCCGCTTCGAAACAACAATGGACAACTTTGAATTGTAACGAATCTATTATTTAAAATAGTATTCGAAATATTTTCTCTACAAATATTATCCAGATTTATTCATGGTCTATCGATAATTCAGCTAAAAGAAATGTTTTGGTGTGCGCGATCACTGTGGCTATGTCGACACTCAAATGGAATAGGAAATATCGATAATTGTTCCACTTCACAATTCTCAAGAGTTACAACGTTAATTACTGTGCAAAGTTCAAGAAACGTTCTGTTTCCAAATCGTGCTACCAATCGATCGTTAGATAGTTAAATCGATATTTGCTGGATTACATCAAAATATAGCCATTCCAGATTAAAATCATGTGACACAGATCTTGATAAAATGTTATACACGTGTACTGACGTACTTATCCGTACATGTATACCTGCGGTTATTTTTAAATCGCGTCCGAATCATACGTATAGAATGATAAATTATTTCGAGAATTTGTGTTTTCGCGACAGAGACAGACTTCATATTCGCAACTTTGTCTATGTTGAAACAACTGGCATGAATATTCTAGAACTTTATTTTGCAGTGAATATCGATTTAACCACCTGACGCAAAATGATGAACACATATAATTCTATCCAGCACTGTGTTTTCCACATTTATGTCTTCGTGGCAATTATTTACTATTAACAGTGCTAAACCAAATTACAATCGACAGAAAACAGATTGCGATCATTCGTGAAATGAAAAAACGGCTGTTAAATAATTGATACATCGAAAGCGCGACGATCGGGGTAACAAGATGGAAAGTTTCTGGCAAAGTATGAAAGTATGAAATATTAACAAGCCTCATCGTAGCATGCCTGATCTGCGAGATACAAGCATGCATCGAAGACTCGAAGGTATTATTTTTTCTGTCTGCAAGCCCAAGCCGGAGAGTGCACCTGAATATCGAAAAACCTTGGGTGCATATTTGATCAGGTTTTAGCTTATTTGCAGTCGATTGCTTATGGAAGAATCGAGGACAAGCGAGCTACTTGCGTCGATAAATATTTAATCGAGCCATCCACGATACTTCCACCGCACCTATTTCTACAATACTTGGTGTGCACCATCATCGTCGAACTGTTGCAGTTCCCGCGTTTCACTGTCAGTTCTCACGCAATCAATTATGCGATCTTGTGCACACCGTCCATTGAAATATTCAGGATCTCGGAATCTACGATACATGTATCCCCGTCTATAAGTATCCGGACATGTAACAAGCATCGAAGACCGACAAAAAGTAAACCGATTGATGGTTGAACAAACGTTACTAATGAAAAGCAATATTTCAAATATTTAAATTATATTGCGTATTCCGATTGCGTATTCCGATTGCGACCCTCCGATTGTATCCCTTGCATCGATAAAATCATTATTATTTTATACTAATAATATTCTTTACAATTCTTAAACAAATTTGACAAGTTCGCGCTCTGTGAATTGTTCATTGGTTCGAACGCGACCCAAAACCGTCGCTACTGTTTTAACTCGTTAACAAAGCCGCGGATTGCATTTCGGCAAGGGAAAAGGTTACGTCAAATGGCCTCAGGAACCCCTCATTTCCCAGAGTATGTCTAATTTCGAAACACCCTGTATAGTTACTGAGACATTAGCAAAATAAGTTTTACCATAACCTATGTTCGAGCTGCTGCACGTTTCAATTACGTGATCTTATTAGAGAACGCGAAATGTGAAAATCGCACCGGAGTCAATGCCCGTTATTATTGTCTTGTTAACCTGATCGATGCGTAGCGTGCAAGCAGATGAAACACAAGGCTGACATTGTGTTAAAGTAAAAGTTCACGAACGCCAGACTTTCACCGCTTATTTCCGTCACCGGTGAGGAAAGAAAGAAAGTGCCGAGGCTTCTCTAATAAACGTTATTAATGATTGTGCGTGGATCACCGTCAGAATAGGAGAAAAGCTAGGAGACACTTGTTAACCCTCGGTTTGATGCACATGAATGACAACGAGCGGGCTTCACGGTTTGTCGAGAGAGCAAACCGTCTTATAAAAATGACCGTTCTCGTCAACCACGGCGTCACTTTGTTCCATCGCGCACAGGACGCACCCTTTGCAACGAAGGATCTCCAAGTCCGTGCTTGTACTCGGTTTGCAAACGTTATCGATACCACCGTAGTACAAATTCATCGTCGACACGCGCGAGATCCTTCGCAAAATCTAGCTCGGTTGAGAAGAATGACGTTCGACACGAAGTTCCTAATAATTATGGCGTTAGTGACGTACAGTGTTCTTGGACGGACCACAGACAGCAAGTACGACCTTTTTAAGGAGACTTATAGCAAGAAACAGAGTGGCTCTATGCTGATGGAAATCGCGAAGGAGCTTGTGCAGAGGTCTTCGAGTACCAGTCAAGTAAGTGCTGTGACGTACATTCGCTGCGGGTAATATGTGCAATGAAGGAACAGTGTTTCAACAATAAATGCTTGCGATCGGTTATGAAAACATTTGCAATTACTAAAACACCAGAACAAATTACTTTAATGTCAATTCGTAAGTTAAATAGTGAACCACGAATTTTTCTGCTATTATACTACGTGCGAAGTAAAATATGGTGATACACGTGTGTTAACAATAATTAATAGTAGTTTACCTTTGATTTTGCTTTAACCTGTTCTACACTATGATGGAGTCGCGTCGAAAATGAAGACAGAGTGTTACTAATATTAATTTCTTTAATACTTTTGCTGTTCGATAGGTACTGAATCTAAATCTGTCAAACCTATTGCTCCTGTTGCTGCTGAAGGCAGTAGTGTTCGGTGCTGGATACTTGGGGCACAACGGCCACAAAGGACGCGAGCTCGAAGAAGGTTCTTATTATTAGAAACGATACGTAACTGCATGAAATAATCAATGAAATTACGAATTAAACAGTAATTTATTCGCTTTTACGCGTCTATCTTACAGTCACGAAAACAATCCAGGAATGTTTTAGAGTTGCTCCAATTTGTAATATTTTCGAGAAAAAGATATCTTCATTTATCAATTTATTATATCATGTAAAAACGTGTTTAAAGAAATAGAGGACGAATTGTAAAAATAGAAGATAGAAACTTTAAAACTAGTTCCGGTTTATTGTTTCACGTTGTTAGAATAATGTACGACGCAAACTTTTTTTGAGACATTTTACTTGTTATAATCAGGTGAACAGAATCGGTGACATTACTGAATAATTTATTTTCCAGAGAGCGTTGTGTCCGAAGGTGAAATAGCTTTGGCTCTGGGTTATCTGATGGGTGACACTTGTTTGTATAGAGCAGCCTGCGAAGATCCGGACGTTGCGAAGGAATACCTTGGCGCAGCAGAAATGCTTATAGAAACCGTGAAACTGTTGCCACAGTGAGTGATCTCTGAATTAATAGAATCCTTGCTTTTTATTCGTTTTTGTACGAGCTTACAAAAATTTACATAACTCGAAATTAAGGCATATCAATCTGTAGATGTAAATTCGGAGCTCGGAACGAGCAAGAACGCAACATCGATGCGACGAGGTCTACGCCCCCCCCCCCCCCCCCCCTCCCCCGACTAACCCCACAGCATACTGAGGAGGCGTGGCCCTCACCGCATCGATGTTACGCGCACTGTCATTTCGAGCCCTAAATTTAAATCAACAACGATCTCGTATCTTTAAGAAGATTAAATATGTAACGTAAAAGTTAAAGATACGCTATACTAACCTCCTTGAATGCGACGAAGAAACAATAAAACTAGATTTTGGCACAAAATGACCACAAATGTAATTAGATTGTTAAGCAAGATAACTTGTTAGTTCAAGTTTACACTCAGCTATAGAGAGTGAAACAGTAAAGAAACGTATTTGTACGGGTGATATATTATGTTGCAGAGTTCCCTCCATAGAGGGCAAGTACGAAAAAACAATGATGGAATTCCGGAAGGCCATTGAGCACGGTATCACGGACGGGTGCCCGCCTGAATATACTTGTAAGAAAGATAATATCAGAAACTTTCTGAAAGAGGAGTGAAAACGAAGTGGACCGTGATGAAAATTTACGACTACGGAGATGATTAATAGAATAAATGATTATTTAATTGAATAATTATTGTCATAATATATCTTCCGTTATTAGCTGCAGAAATGAATAAAAGAATAATTTTTGTTCTCATTGTACTTCATGTTAGCGTAAATTATTAAATTACATTCGGAATAACTATCGAGGTTAACTTGACACAAAGTCTAATAATAACAGAGTTAGTTGCGATTAATTCGCAAAAATACGATTATTATTGGTGAATAGCAACTGAAATTTATGACTTGAACAGCTTTTCTAATAGATTACAAGAGTAATTTTTGGGTAAAGAATAATTTAAAAATACATACATCCGAAAGAAAAAGATAAAACGAGAAATTAATATTTTGAGTGAGCTATGATATTAAATTCACGGACCCAACGATATTCTAGATCAACTAAATGTAATCAATTTCTCGGGAAAATAGCGATTGACGTATTTGAACCTTATTGATATCAGATAATGTATCGTTTTATAGTAATTACTTTACTCGATGATAGAATGGTTGTCTTGAATTACGATAGTTACGAAATCTAGAAAAACTCGAGCAACACCACGCAATAGCCGTGATTGTTAACTATCTTGATTCATCTGTACAAGTTTTATGATAACATATTGTTGAGAGAAACGCATTGATAACGCGTATGGAAAATTGGAAAGAAATACACTTTTATGAGTAATTAAGACTAAAGGGTTTTATTCATTTTGAAATTTGTCATCGTAGTCAAACATGCATGCATATTGAAAATATTTAAATAATTCCAGTTAAGCGTTATATACTTCATACAGAAATGCGGAGCAATTAATTGCGCAGCTGTCTAATTTCTGAAAGCAAACGATAGATTGTTAGAACTCGATAATAATAATTGTGTAGCCGCATCAAAATCTTTAAAATATTACTTACCGGCAGACGCATGTATTTTTTCTGCATCTACCGCCTGATTTGCCCATCATTATGCAATGAGCACTGCAACATGCGTTTCCACACAATTGACAACTGATCAATGGCTGAACGGCTGGTGCACTTTCGGGTTCTACGGGTGCGCTATCGAGTTCTACGGATGCGCTATCGACGTCTACGGGTGCGCTATCGACGTCTACGGATTCGTTAACGTCGAATTTTTCGTTGACTGAAAATAATTTTAAACGTTAGCGGTATAAACTCTTATGCTATCATCGTGCTAAGTGTCGTTTGAAGGAAAAAGTGTATATCTAGTATACCGATTTTTCAGCATCTAATTAATACAAATTGTCGAAATATTGGATGGAACAGTCAATTCGTTCCATTTAGATAAAGTTTAATATTAATAAATAATTTAAAAGAGTACATTAATTCCTACGAAATAACTAAAATAATTCCCTCTCTCGAGATTCAAACGCTAAAGGTTCGAGCGCTCAACGATCCAATCATGACTTCAAAGAAAGAAATTGCTCACTATGTAAATAAAACGAAAAACAGTTTTTAGAATACAATTTAGTTGTTGAATTTGTTTAAAACAAGTAAAAAAGTGAAGGTATGTACAAATTATTTCGTAGTGATTAAAGAAATCGTTATCTATCAAATAGTTTTTTCTGTAATGCAAAGAGCTATTAATGATTTTTGTTCGCAGTAGTACGAATAATAGCAACGATAAAAATGATTATAATTATGGTATAATAAATACAGTATAAATCGTAGAAATGTATTAACCTTCAGTCTCTTCGGCGGAGGCAGACATCACTGCAACCGCAGCGAAGCAAAGGACACCAAGGAGAACGGAAAGCTTCATGTTGATAGTAGTTTGTGAGTTAGCCGTGTAATACGTTAACTTTTTAGCTACATCAGGGTCTTTATATACTGCAGAAATCTGTCCTCATCCTACCACCTCTACAGGGCATAAAGGGAGGTGTGTACATCGCAATCAATTACACTGATTTTGATAAATGTATGCGATAAGTGAATGATACTTCTTTGAAACATTGCTGATAAGTAGTTCTCTTATCAATCACTGTCCGTGTTGAAAAGGTGAAAATGTTGATCACGTTTTTCCTTCACTGTACGAGAGATAATCAAATCGATATAAACCGAGTTCATTCTATACTTTCGTATATCAGCAAGATCACCTAATCTATCTATGATCCTATACGTTCTACATAGTTATCCAGTAAAAATTTACAGAAAACAGATTGTTGCGTTGAAAGCCAATTAAACAAGAAGTTCGATCAACAATTGAACGGTCTTTGTATTGTAACTTATAACTATACATATATCTTTTGCAAGTGTGGGACCACCCTGTATATTTATCCTTTCGAGATAGGATAAATGTTTGTACGCGAAGAAACGCTTTTACGGGAAGATAAAATGTGTTAATGGTTTCGGAATTACTCACAGAATTGTTACAAAACGTCGATGAATGTATGTGTATATAGACATAAGATAAAATCAGAATTGCAATTTTCCGTCGCAACACACCTGTTTGCACGAATTGCAAATTATCTCTAATATCAATAGATTGCAAATTTTACGCGTCCATATTTCTTTCGTAACAGAACCATTAGAAACACTAATATATCATTATAATTTATTTATAAAATGTTAATATATTATTGTAATTAATATATAAAATATTAACATATTAATACAAATCATGTAAAAAATATTAATATATTAATATAATTCATATATAAAATATTATATTGTAGACGAACTGTTGTCTCTTTTGAACAACTTATAATTTTACTGGACTTTTGTTCGTTCATCAAGGACTTATAAATAAATGCAAGTGTGAGATATATTATAAAAAATTCGCGACAAGGATATCTACAATTTGATTTAATGGAATAAGTGAAAAAAAAACGACAGGCATTGTACTTTTAGTGTCTTCTTCAATTAGGGTGACACGTATATCACAAGATTATGTTCCGATAAAGAAATAGGCGCTTACGATAGTGTTCCCGTCAGATGAAGATAGAACAAAGAATCAGTACCTTTCGAAATAGTTAAGATATAGATTAACTAACCATGATTAAACTCTCGTGAAAACGACGATTATTCTACGTACAATTGCTAGCAGAAGTTATAAATATTTCCACGTCATTAATAATTATTAGAATTTGATGTTTTAATAACTGTACATCCCATTAAATTAACAGTACCCATTACAGTCAAGCTTATAATACATTGTTTAACCCTTTGCACTCGAGTGGTGACTCTGAGGCACCACTAAAATTATTCTATTTCATCCCAAATTAATTTTTGCAACAACAAGGTTTAGATTTAAAAAATTGAAGAGAAATTGAACACGAGAATAAATTGTGTATCATAAAAATTTATTTTGTTAAATAGAATGGAAATATCACGAACCAGAAAAATTATTTCAAAATTTCAGTTAACATGACTCCGAGTGCAAAGGGTTAAATTGCAATATTGTCTTATTTAGAACATATGAAAAAACAACGAAAATAAACAAGATATAAAGGTCTCGGCAATTACAAAAATAAAATAAAAATTAAAAATTAACAAACTATAGAAAAATTAGATTAATATTTTCGTTATTGCAATACAAATTTGTATCTATGTTAAGAAGATTTATTATACCCAAGATGTAAGTTCGCGTCAATTAACAAATTCAATACCAGACAAAATCGTTTAATTTCATTTATCCTGTCTCTTTGAAACAACTGTTATTACTTATTAGCTGAAGGATTGAATAAAAAAAATAATTTCAAAAATAATTCGACAAAATAAAATAATTATTGATTATTAGCAGCTGAAATTTTGTATAATTGTACAAATTGTAAAAAACAGTAATTATGCAAATCGCGATGGTTTTATTATATAGTCTTTTCTAGTAAATTACAAGAGCAATTATTAGATAAAGAAAACGGCGCAACATCCGAATATATTGTATATAAGAAAGAGAAAGATAAATCGTGAAATCAGTATTTTTGTACCAAAAATAAAAAATGTAACTAAATGTAATCAATTCCTCGAGAAGGTAACGATTGACACAATCGAATCTAATTGATATCAGATAATGTATCGTTTTATATTATCTTAAAACAAATAATCTCGAGCAGACACGCAGCAACCGTAGTTATTAACTATCTTAATTAATTTGTTATTTATGATAACATGTGGTTGAAAGAAATGGTATGGACAACGTCTATGGAAAATTGGAGAGAAATACACATTTTTATAAATAATTAAGAGTAAAGAATTTTATTAATTTTTAAACGAATCGAAGTCGAATACACATATACATTGAAAATATTTAAGTAATTCCGGGTAAGTATTACATTGTTCACATAGGAATACACTCCATTAATTGTACAGCTATCTAATTCCTGAAAACACACGATGGATTGCAACTGGTTAATATGGAAATAATTTTGCAGCTACATGAAAATCTTCAAAAAGTTACGTACCGGCAGACGCACACTTTGTCAGAGTTGCAGCTACCCGATTTTTTGCCCTTTGTTATACAATGAGCATTGCAGCATGGGTTTCCACACAATTGGCAACTGATTAATGGCTCAACGACCGGTGCATCGTCCAGTTCTTCCACTTTATTAGCAACATCGTATTCTTCTTGGCCTGAAAATATTTTTAAGCGTTAGCGAAGATCTAAGTCCTTCCGCCATCATTGTGCTAAATGTCGTTTGAAAGAAATTGGATATATCTGATATAGCAATCGATTCGTTCCCATTAGATAAAGTCTATTATTGATAAAATATTTTAGAAAGTATTACATTAGTAGTTAGTTAAAGCAAGTTCAAAGTTACGCGCAATCCGAAAATTTTTCGCAAAGTAAAAGATTGCTTCAAATGATCTTAGGACTCTCCCATATCCGGATAAGTAAGAAAGTTATTTTACTTAGGTTGTTTGGAACTTGTCAAGTTTTCGTGAGAATGATAAAAGGCATCATTTTTAGAAAACGAGAGCATTCGTAAATCCAATTATGATCCAAATCTAATCACTAGTTTTACATGCCCTTCTCTACAATTAATAATTTTGCAGGACTCTCTTTTGTTCGTTCATCCAAGAATTATACATAAATGAAATTGTGAGATATATTATGAACAATTCGGAACAAACAATAAGAACAATTGGATTTAAGAAGACAAACAAAAAAAACAATATGAATTTATCATAAGATTATATTCCGATAAAGAAATAGGCGCGTGCAATAGCGTACCTGACAAAGAAGAATAGAACGAAGAAAAAGACATTAAAATAATGCAGTATAACGTATCAAAAATATTTTTGTATACATGTCTGAGTTTAAAGGCAGGTGTACATATAGATATAGATATTAATTTTTTTCAAGACCTTAGTATAATAGAATCTTCGCATGAATTTTCTTATTTCCCACAAATTCTGTACATTATTATAATTTCCGTTTTTAAAGAGTCAACTAACCTTCAGGATTTTCAGCAGGAACTGCCATAACTGCGACTGCAGCTAAGCAAAAGAAAGCGATGAAAAGTGTGGTCTTCATGTTGAACGAGTTCGGCTGTACTTTGGGTACTGATTGATTTTGCACTTGCCGAAAGTTCTTTATATACCCAATTTGTTTACGTTTCAGTCGTGGGTGTTATTTTATTTATTTATCTAGATATATAGATTACCTTTCCAGTGACGTAAGTGTGTTTTCGAAGAATGATATCAGATTTTTTTATCGGTCATTTGTTGATGAATATGTATAACATTATCTAGAATCGCATATTTGAATCAATTTATGATTAATCAATTAATTCATTTCGGATGTATTATACATTCTATAGATAACATATGAATATGCATTGTAAAAACTAATGTTACACACATATATCCTGTGACTCCGGAATAATTGAATCAACTTTTACAGCTACGTAGAATCAACATTTCCTGACCATTTAAGAATACCTTCTCGAAACTTTTAAGTCACTGAATTTTTATTTATAACCGAAGACGTATCGTATCGAACTATAAAAATTGCATAACTTACTATATCTTATATTTATATGTATGTATTTCTTTCAAAATTGGATTGGATTATGTCTAGCGGTGAAATTGTAACAGCTATTACAAGGCACCATTAAGGACCATATCAAAGTCTGGGATTAAAATTTCGCAAATAACTTTGTTTGCTTTAAAATTGCCATCGAGAAATATAATAAACTTGATTTACAACTTGATATTCAGGTGTGAAATAAGTAAGTCCCTTTGTTCCCAAATTCAGCGGCCAATGGCGGAAGGAAAGGAATCGTACGCAGTAGATTTTCGGAAGTTAAAGCTCTGTTTATTCAAAATAAATGTATATCTGTGTTAAGTACATCGTCGTGTTATCACACCTAACATTAGTGGAATTTTTTATGCACGAGTAAGGTAAAAGCCGGACCGTGTATATCGCTGTTTTTCGCAGAACGTTATCATTCTTTGTCACGTTGCGCAGGAAACTTCCGTTGAGTCTCGGCGGCCACAGGAAGAGTTCGAATTAACCGAAACGCTTGTCCCACAGCTCTTTGAAGGTGGTCCTGTAAAAAGACGAACATCAGAATCCCCTGCAATTAATTTTTGCGCAGGAGTTTAGCGCGAAAATGCGTACACTCAAATGGAATAGGAAATATACATATATCAGATAATTTTTCCACCTCATAACTTTCAAGAGTTACAACGTTAGTAACTGTGCAAAGTTCGAGAAACGTTCTGTTGCCAAAGCGTGTTACCAATCGATCATTAGATGGTTAAAGCGATATTAAGTGAATTATATCATAATATAGCTATTCCGGATTAAAATCGTATGTCACATATCTTGATAAAATGGTGTTATTTTTAAAATCGCGCCTGAATCAGATGTAACGTATGATGTATTATTTTGGGAAATTACGTACGTGCGACAGAGGCAGATTCCATTTTCGCAGCGTCCACCAGCTTTACCCATGCTGAGACAGTTGGCAGCGCAAGCACTGTGTTCAGCTATTCCTTTGATGGAGAGGAGGTCACAAGTCACTCTTCTCTGCCTAACAGCACGTTCTTCTTCCATTCCGGAGAATTCGAGTGCCTCATATTCTTCTCCTGGAATTTGTCAAGCATTTTATTCGTTAATTATTCGATTACGGGCATTCATGCTTATTTATTATAATTTACTTATATCCTCAAGGGGAAGCTTGAAGTAAAATAAAATAAAGTCGATTTCCAGCAATTATTTTATAACGTAAAATATTCACGAGATTTTCCCTCCATTTTCACACATATTCTTTAACATTTTAATATATATAAATTTATTTTTCGTCGCTTTTTACCGACCTTCACTGAAATAATAAATCTTGTTTTCCACGAATCTTCCAATTGAAGAACAAAAACTAAGCGAAGCTTTTTAGAATAATTTCCTATTTTCCAAAATATTGCGAATAATGTACAAGTTATCAATTTTAAAAATTGCAGATTTATATATCAATGAAAATTGTGCAGCAAATGAATTGTGTGAGACAATAAATATTCCATGCAATTCTTTGAGAAGATGAAACTGTATTTACAGTGGAGTAGAACAAATTCAATTACCAGTTGGGATTGCCGTGACAGCGACAACAGCCACAAACGCAAAAGCAGCAAGTACGTAGAACTTCACCATTTTGGTACTAGGCAGACTCTTCTTCTACTTTGAAGTGAAGTGATGCTGGAAGACTGATGATGGATGCGAAGATGGGATCACTTTATATACCATATTCTTCTGTTGATATAGCGTGCGCGTAATTCCCGCCTCATGCATACGTATCCGCAGTTGATACGAAAGAGAAAATAAAGAAATAAAGTAATTAGCATGTGTATTCAGTCGTATCATACAGTACAGTAGACACCGAGATATAAAGATTCCCAGTTCTTCCCCGTTCTTCTTTGTTACATTTATCTGTGGTTTTCCCGTCAGCTGTAGTGCATCCTCAAGCAATCAGTATTCGTACTCCATACTGCAATATAGAATCCATACAAAGATAGCGTTCGATATTAACAAATTTGAAAAACGAAAAACTCTAGTTCCTAACTTGACAAATCATATTTATGATATTAACAATTATTTATTACGTATCAATTCACGTATTTAGAGATTTAAATAAACTTTTAATATTTCCCTGTACTTCCTATACAACAAATATATTTATTCAAAGCTTATTATTATTACTCACAACTTGACAAATCGTATTCATGATATTAAAAAATACATATCATGAATCAATTCACATATTTGTAGATTTAGATCAAATTTCGATATTTCCCTGTACTTCCTATACAACAAAGATATTTATTCAAAGCTTATTATTATTATTATTATTATTATTATTATCATTGTTGTTGATATTGTTATTATTATTATTATTACTATTGTCATATATGTTTACTTCAGTCACGTAACCATGAGATTTGAATTTTATTTATAATTTGCCTAATTTGCCTAATTTTATTAATATTTATAATTTAAATATAATTAAAAAATATTCCAGATAAATAAGTGACAATAATAGAATTTCTAAAAATACAATGGAAAACTCGTCGGCTTTGTCTCCCGCGCAAACAGGACATAAGTCTGACCAAGAAACTAACAGATAACCCGGGAGATAACCGATACAGTTGCTGACATCGTCTTCAAATTCCCCGTTATCCAATAAATGTTTCTTGATTTTTCTCCGATCAGAAACTCAACATCAGCACCTAGTGTCGTAACTGAATGTCACGAATAATTCATCAATTCGCATCGGTTCTGCTTATTACTTCGCGCGCAGTGGGCACGCAACCGTGGTCGATAGCACTTCTTCGATGGGTATGCTAACAACATAAAAATTGTGTTCACTGTCTATATAGTGTAGAATGTTCCATTTTGTTGTAAATAATTTCGTATATTGTTTCGAGGAATATTCGTAAACTTGTTAAACAATAGGAAAGAAATGACGGTTTTAATTATCAGCTTTGCAACTTTTAACTAATCAAGTCATGCGCAGATATTTGAATGAAATGAGTTACTCATAATCGAACTGTTCATCTAAATCGATAATTTCAGTGTTCGAAACTATGAGAAAATAACATTAAGAAATTTATATTGTGCATGTAACGTGTGAAACTGTATATTGTTAAAACATTTCATTTAATCTAATTCTTTTTATAGAGACCTTTATTCACATAAGATATCATTAAATATCATTTTTATTATCCAATACTTCCTCCGTATGTTATGCTCTAAAAAGAAAACTGTAAGTATAGTTCAGTTGAGAAGTTTCTAATGTTGTAACTGAGGCGGACTGGAATGTAATGTCGTTTAAGTGCATGTCGATATTCGTTTGTCGTTTATCAGCTCATTTTGTAGTTCACATCGTACGGAAGATATTTTATGATAGCGTAATTTGTTTTCCTATAAATGATCCAATCTCAGATTCCTTTTTGGTAATTTATGGTAAAGTGACCAGCCAAATACCAGAAGAGGTACATATTTGGCATTGTATGCTTCTTGAGTTTCGCAAGGGGGTAACGCAACAGTTGCTACCAAGAACATTTTCGATATTTATCCAATTGCATTAGGCGTTCGCAAATGCCAAAAGATAGTTTTCTCAGTTCAAATGGAGTAATTTTGATCTTTTTGACTCGTGTTAAGGACAAAAGTGGAAACGAATTCGTGTAAGACAATCAAAGAACTGTCAAACACTCTAAATTAACCTTGGATGAGCTTCCAAGAAGTGTCGTATGACAAGTAAATCAATCTCTAATTGAAAAGTGGTCAGAAATTGTCAACAGAAAAATCGTTTTCTGCAACGCGATAATGCGAGACCGCACTGCGCAAGACGAACCGTGGAAAAAATTAATGAATTAGAGTGGAAGGTATTGCCTCACCTACCATACTCACCCGATATTATGTTATTAGATTTCCATTTATTCCGTTCGCTACAATGTTTTCTATGTGGTAAAAAACTTGAAAATATGGACGATGTCCAAAATGCCATCTCCAGGTATTTTGCGCAAAAATCAATCGATTTTTACTGATCTAGGATTGAAAATTTTCAAAATAGATGGGTAAAGGTTGTAGATATCATGGGTGATTACATAATTAATTGAAAATATAAACTTGTTGAAAATTTATGTGTTTGAATTTAATGTAGAAAAATGACATTATTTTCTAGTCCCTCTAATATTTCATATTCGATGAAAACTAGAATAGACATTCTTCTATAGCCTTTAATTTTTCTAAAAAATAAGAACTAAATGTTATTCTTAATCCTGCTATCCTTCCATTGTTGATAAACTTGTACAATTCGAAGAACCGCATAATTGGAAACAAGGTAGGTTATTTAAGGACCAAATAAAATCAAATGAAGTCCGAATTTGATTAAAATTGTGTAAAGCAGCTACACTCTATGAATAACAATTACCACTAACGAAAATAATGATTTTATTTATTTGTGTAAAATATTAACAAAATACATAGTGTATACGAGCAATCCGTTAAATTAAACAGCGATAATTACAGAGGTGGAGATCTAACGACGATGGGGTACAAAAGAAGAGTGGGATAATGTAACTGTTTACAAGCTGGCCGTCTTGCCGAAAACGCTGAGCCTCATCCCGGACTTGCGAAGACCCTCGGTTAGTCTTCTACCGAGATCAACGTCCACCTCGGAGAAGTTCTTCACTGCTCTCTCCGCGATGAAGGTGGACGCGTTGCGGAGGCTGCTCACCATGTTGTTCACTAGTCTGGTCTTGGCGTCAGAGTCGAGAACTTCTCTCCAGAAAGTGGTCGCCTGACCAAAATCGTCCTCGTTCTCAGGCTCGTAACGATCTACGTCTCCGCTTACATAGAATCGTGGCGAACGGACTGCCGGACACTCTTTTGGTCCATTGAAGCTGTTCGGATAGTAATTTGGTGCACCGCCTTGGTTATACAGCGGCATCAGACCGTCACGTTGGTAGTTCATCGCCGAAATTGCCTAAAAAAATGACAAATTCAATTATTCCTTTCGAAATCAACATTGAGGGCAGTAGACATTTTTTGGGGACAAGAAATTGAATTTATATATTATAATCATCGAAATTTGAATCTGTAAGTACGACAATTTTACATCACATGAACGAGAAATACAAAATGAGCGCGATGTATGAATTGTAATCAACTAAACAAACATAACTGAAGAAACATTGCAAATTCTTTCGTTCTTTTTATGAAAGTTCATACACGATTGACTATTAAAAAGTTGAAGTTTTTCATAAATCCTTGTCCTGTCCATTTACGAAAAAATGACGTCAGGATATACATCCTTAGAACACACTTCTATTACTTCGCATCAAGATGCATAGTCCACTTATGGCAAAAGTTAAGAAATTACTTTGTATGGACAGTTGACCGGCAACTGGAGATGATTGGGTCCAAGACGATGCCTGTGAGTGTCTCCGTAGGCGAACAGACGGCCTTGCAGCATTTTGTCAGGGCTTGGTTCAATGCCGGGTACCATGTGAGCCGGATCAAAAGCCAATTGCTCAACGTCAGCAAAGTAATTCTCAGGATTTCGATCCAGCACTAGCTTACCGACGGGGATGAGTGGGTATTCCTTGTGCGGCCATACCTATTCAATTTGAAACCAAGAATTTTTATATTATTCTACTCTGGTGTCATTCTATTCAAATATAAAATAGCGCTTTTAGTTAAAATGCAAATACAAAATGTGATTGACTTATTCTTCAATTCTTATAGAACAGCATATTGAGTTTAAACAGATGAAACTACTTGGCTGAAAAAATACATTTGGATAGTTTTGAAAATATCAATTGTGATATCAGATTGCAATGGATATGATTGAATATAATTATTGAATTACTATTTCGAGTTCTTTTTCTTTTTTTCTTTGTAATGTATCCAGTTCTGCCCATAGGCTATACATTGATAAACATAGTTTTCACGATATCTGAATAAATCCGCCTCGGGTGAATGCCTTGTTTTCATTTCATTGAAACTATTGCATATAGCAAGTGCGTGAAATTTAAATGCAACTGTTTTCATTAGTATCCAATTGATCCGGTTTTACGGGCGATCTGGTTGATCCCTTGTCATCCGTGGATCATTACCTTGGTCAAGTCGAACGGGTTCCACTTAAAGGCCTTTGCCTGGCTGGCAGTCATAACTTGAATGGAGAACGTCCAGCTCGGATATCGGTTACTGGCGATCGCGTTGTAAAGATCTCTTATAGAGTAATCGGGGTCGGAAGCACTCAGTTGCGCCGCTTTCTCTGCCAAAAGGTTTCTGATACCTTGATCAGTCTGTAATAAATATAATTATTATCATTCAATAATTATAATTATTTTCAGAATACAGGATAATGGATTAGATAGATGCACTTGAAACGATGAAGTTTTATTATTCGTACAAGTTGCATCTACTAACTTCGTTATCCATCATGTCTCTTACAAATTACTCGAAAGTTTTTATTCTCCAAAAAAAAAACCCCTAGTCCACACTATGACATGCTCCAGAATTTATCTAAGGGTCGTTTTCTAGTCATATCAAAATCGAAGACCACTCTTCAAAATTAAAAAAAAAGAATGTTTGCTACGCTATTCTCTTCCATAATCCATCAAATTATTTAGATTAATATAATGTAACAAGTTCAATGATATCTAATTTTCTTTTAACTCTTCGCGGTCGGAATTATTATAGAATGTTTGTATTTTTCCTCTTTGAATAAGGGATGTACGCGGAATTAATTTGTATTTAAATTATCGAGCTTCTTTAAACACATAGATTTGTCATTGGAAAGCCTCTTAATAGGCCTCCAGTAACTAAAATGTCAATGACTTGCCAGGAAAAATAGAAATTGTCTGCACCGTTAGCAAGAAATAGAAGCGAAATAAAGAATCTTTCTTTCTTGTTATCATTTCAATTAGCATAAAGTAGACGATGCACCTTGTAGTGGAATTTGCAGTAGACCATCTCGTTTTCAGCGTTTATTAGCTTGAATGTGTGGGATCCATAGCCGTTCATGTGACGATGGCCATCGGGTATACCACGATCGGAAAACAGGATCATGACTTGGTGCGTCGTCTCTGGTCTCAGGGAGATGAAGTCCCAGAACATGTCCGCGTCCTATACACAAAAAGAATAGTTTGTCATTTAGAAAGTGGAAAACCAATCAACGCTTGAAGTATAAATTAATATAATTAATTATTAGGCTTGATACAGTTCAATTTAACAAAGCATTTGTCTAAAAAGGGGCGAATAATTTTTCTGAAAACATATGCAATAATCACGTTCCTTTCAAGTAGTTAACTGATTATGATTCGCTAGATAAAATAACATACTCTTCTCAACTGAAAATGTTATGGTGAAAAGTACCAAACAGATAGCATATTTTTATAACTATTAAATATAGAATAATGGGAGATGTTTAAGTGATTAATGAAGTTGTTATCTAATCAGCTATACTGCGACAGCGCAATAATTATGTATGTGTTATGTAAATTAATTCACTATAGCTATTAGAGTGGTGTCGTAATAATCAATTAATCATGTCCACTGGCATTTTTTGTGTAAAACGCTGAGAATGCAAAACATATTCGATTAAGAAACTAGGCAACTATACGTAATTGAGAATAACGAATCCTGCGCATGATTCAATCTAGTAGTTGTCTTCAAAATCAAAGGTAGAATATTATACTGGCAGATTTAGAAAACTGAAATGTAAGGGATAATTGGAAATTACCTTCAAGTGAGTAGCCGGGTTTCTCTTCTGGGTGTGGATAAAGCTAGGGAAGAATAATGGGTCCTTGATAAAGAAGATAGGTGTGTTATTGCCGACCAAGTCCCAGATGCCCTCCTCGGTGTAAAACTTCACTGCAAAACCGCGCGGATCTCTAAAAGTAGCGGTAGACAATTAAGTTGCTGGTCAAATAATGATGTATTTATAAAGAAACTAAATAAATCAAGGAATAATTACTAAAAAATGTATTCTACTTATCAAAATACAATATCAATTCTTAGATACTAATAATAATAATATTATAATTGATGGCAATGATTTACTTTTGGGTCAAATACGCGAACAATATTTATGCGAACAATATCGCGTAATATACTATCGTCCATAAAAGACATATAAAGTAGAAAAAAACTTGTTCGCTAACAGGTAGAAAAAACGATTTACTATAGCGATTTTATAAAATTTTCCAAAGTTCGATAAAGTACAGTCTTGTAGGATAGACGGAACACTCGAAGCATTAAAACGGAGTTCATTGTTTACGTTGGTACAAACAGGCGGTGAAAAGTATCACTCAAATAGGTAGAAGAATCGTTGAAATCCTCATGGTTCGTGACGAGCAATATTTGCCAATGTCGCAAGATCTAATTACAAACTGGCGTAAATAACGAATTGAGTCATCCGTTGAAACACGGTTCAGGATAAAAATCTCGCAATCCAGTGATTCATCAGAAATCATTGTTTCGGAAAAGAAACTTTTCTATTAAAAAAAACCGACATGGTTGGTCACGTTGCCGTTGGTTTTTCGCGTATTTCCAAGCGAATAAATCAGCTAATTCGAAGCGATAGAGCATCGATGTTGACATCTCCGCGACTTTTCGTGTAATGAGCCGGATCGCAAAGAGCTGCAGTTTTTGTCACAAAATCTCGGTTCTATTCACTTGCAGTGATAACTTTTTACAGACTCTGCAATAACTTTAGGAACTTTCGAATTTACTCATTGAAACGGTACTGAATAACCTTCCCACTCAAGTTTTAAGTGATTAAATGATGGAAATCATCGTTAATTTACTTGAAAATAATGGAGCGCACGTTGCTCTATTATTACGTTATTCTGAATATACCGGGTACC
Source organism: Augochlora pura (assembly GCF_028453695.1). NCBI lineage: Eukaryota > Metazoa > Arthropoda > Insecta > Hymenoptera > Halictidae > Augochlora > Augochlora pura. The sequence goes on along the minus strand of NC_135772.1, from coordinate 13,688,639 downwards.
CCAAAATTATGTTACTTCCGAAAAGTTTCTCGAGATCATTTGAACTAACTTTTTCATTAGCGACTTATTGACGAAATATACTGACCAATTAAAAAAGAGCTCGGCTGCCGCGAAGCGGCCAACCAATGAGCCGAACTGGGCTTCGATCGTTCATTGATTCAGTCGTCTAGCATCAGTCGAGCTCGTTTCTCGTTGGTGTTTCTCGTTAATAATTCATAATCAAGGCCGCAGATTGCACTTGTACTAAGAAAAAGGTTACTTCAATTGACCTCAAGAACCTCTTATTTGCTAGAAGTGGCATCATTTTGGGACATCCTGTATATCAGACATTTTTAATACATTTACGTACATTTATCAATTTTGTGTGTAAACTTTGGTCATTGCTTGAACATCCATATTTGTATGTGTATATGGATTCGTTTCTTCATATACAAATGTAAACTTTTACATAATAAAAGATCTCTCATTGATTATTTCTGTTTATCACCTTATCGATGCTATCGAACTCTGCCTCTTTCATACAAAAATACATGATGTACGGTTCGGCAAAGTTTGGTTATCGTTACCTGACAGTGTCTGCCGAGCCAGATTCGCCACCAACAGTGGAGAATCGCACGGCGATGGGGGTACGTTTCCCAATACGGGAAAACACCTTAGCCTTAGTATACTTCGTAATATCATGGGTAACTTCGAAATACCCAAAAGCACCTGCAATCAAGAAAAGAACCGACAATGTAACATTTTGTACCAAAATGTGTATAGGAAATGTTCTGAACATATATTTTATTTAAGGTAAATTAACCATTTCGATTTCCACAATTTCTAAATGTAGTGTGTGCATTTCTTGAATCTTAAATAATTAAATTGAATACAACTTTCTTAAATTGCTTTGAGTCTGTTTGCTTACTGTTTTATAAGGTAGTAATTTAATTTTACTGTTACTAGCTCTATTGCTATAGCTATTTCGAATGAATAGTTTTATCCGCGTAGTGCGTCAATAGTGTTCGATATATAAAATTGTATAGTCGGACATACACGCGAGTTTTCAAATGTAAATGTTTGATACCGTAGAAACTTTTTCCGTATCAGGACACGATAAACATCGAACTTTACGACGGGAGTATGACAAGTTAAACCCACCTGCTCCTTTCGCGTGCACCACGCGCTCCGGAATCCTTTCTCTATCGAAGTGCGACATTTCGTCAAGATAAACGAAATCTTGGATAAGCAGAGGCCCGCGTGGGCCCACTGTTAAACTGGCCTTCTTTTCGGCAATGGGCGCCCCATTCCCGGTTAATAGCACCGTTGGACATTCTCCCTGCGAAAAACAGAAGATCGTTGAAATAAGGATAAGACAAGTTCAACCCTTAGCTGTTTTATACCAAGTCCGATTCACAATTACATTAATAATAATCTATGATTCATTTTTGTTCCTGTATACACGCCGCAACTTTTTGTTAAACATTTGATGTTCCCGTCGTTCACACGCTTATGTTGAACAGCGATGCTTCATCGTTATCAATATACAATCAAGAAAGTCAAATATTAATAAATATGGAGTAATGTAAACGTTTCATACAGTGGGAAAGAAGTGATATTTATATTTACCGAAGATTCATTGAAATCGAGAAGATTCAAGAGACTGATACTGCGCAAGAAATAGATCGTGCATTAACGTTTATACAAACTTAGCTTTCGCGCATGCTTCATTATTTCTGAAAATCAAAGACTACTATTTAAATAGATGTGTCCAGACACAAATGCGCTATAATTCGAATTTGCATACGTTCCTTCACTTCACCTTCGATGGAGGAGAATTGAGAACAGAACTATTTAGAGATCACTTGTACATAATGAGAAATTAATGAGTCGTCGGCGAGCAAACAATTACGCACCTAACTACTTCAATGGAAAATATTCAGTCCCACGGAAACCGTGAAGTATTGTGAACGGCAGTCGGTGCGTAATATCTTCCTAGCATTTTGTATTGCACAATGCTTGCGCAAATAATGCAGGTTGCGTGAAATATTATAGTAACGATTCTCGCAATCGATTTGTGAATTTTAATCCATTCGTATCGATCGTATTCATTCACATTACACAGGACATTGAACTTTCGAGTGAATGTTTGGATCGAAATGAATTAATAGGGATATACCAAAATTATTGAGAACGTATCCAGAAACATACATGTGACGGGAAGCATGCGATACACTACTGTTGGATAAAATTAAAAGTTGAATAGTGAATTCAATTGTTGAAAAATAAATATTTATCACCACCTAATATAAATACACGACTACAGGAATCAGATCCATGAATATTTAAACAATCTGTCGGTCTTATTGACCTTTCCTTTTTAGCGATCGGTCAACGGACCTCTTCAACGAGTTCATCTATGCCCTCAACTTTCGATGGTTGACTGAAATTTTTAGTTTCAATGATATGGAAATATATTAAATAACTGCGGTATCTAGAATACTAAAATCAAATTATATATCATTCGAGAATACCCAATTTTTGTTCAAAATGTTTCCATCCATTAAGAAATATAATTACATCTTTTGCACAATTTATATAATATTAGAAGCTATTACTTTTACATTTTTCAATGAATTTTGTTGAACAGTTATACATAAGAATTGGGGCTTTCAGAAAGTAACGGTTTCCTTGAAACAATTTCTGTTGTTAGTTCTCTATTATTAGGTGTACATATATTTTTCTCTAAGATAAATGTTTATTTATAAATATCCAAATTATATTAAATCGTCAAAAAATCATAAGCGTTGTTGACGAATTAATTGCAGGATCGGGGACTCCGTTATTCTAATGTTGATGCAACGGGAAAGAAAAGTGGCGAAAACAAAAGTTTTGTTCGAATCAAAGCTACGATTGATTCAATTCGAAAGTTGCGAATTAATACGCACGCCTAGTACATTTTGACATGTGACGTAAATGGAATGTAACAAATTAACTCCGCGATTAACGCGTTAACAGAGTTAAGGGACTTATATAATTATATTATATCTAGGAATTGTATACTAGGACGCATTTTTCATGGAAATCGATTCGTACTACTCCATTAATCACAATCGATTCTACGGCAGCCGACATTCATCGGACTATCTACGGCAAATCTAGTTGTGAAATTATCGCGTGGACGCTGTCGTTTAGTTTATTTCTTTTTCTACATAATGAGATGCTTTTTTTATCGCAACCACAACACATTTCGAGGCCTCGGCATGACAATCATTGTCGTGCATCTGCCTACATCGCGGGACACCTATCCGTCGATTTTCTATTCGTGCATCGCGGACTATCGCGCAATTTCTGCGATTCCGCGGCGGATTGCGCGCGCTCTCAGCGTCAATTATTTCACGTTCGAATTATTCGACCTTGGTGGATACAAACGATGAGACTGTCCGTTTGATTCAATTAGGACAGAAACGAATACGTCAAATCCAAAACTAAAAGGCCATCAGAAGAATTTAAGGACGTTGTTACATTATTGTCTACCTGTTACAATTGTTGAAAGAAAAATAAATGGCATTGAGAAAATGCATGAGAATTGCATCTTATAAACAGAAATTCAAATCGAACATTTACATTTTCTATCTTCCTAATTTGTTGACATTCAAAATTTTAGGTACTTGTGATCTTAAATCTACAAATTTTTCGCGATAAATATTTTTATGCTGCAGACATGCATGAATGAAAAATGATGTTATATTACGCCATTCTCGCAGAAAATAAAAACTATTTTACACGCGATTTGGAATTGGGTAAGTGCTCGTTAACATAATGTTAAAATACAGCAACAAGTGCTCCCAGATATGAATTATGTATTATCAAAATTAAATTTCAATAAATTTTTATCGCGCTTCTGCTTCGTGAAATTATCGCGGAAAGTTTTTACCTTGTGCAAACATCGACAGTCGGCAGCAATAAATTAGATGACTGTTATAAATAGTTACAAATGCATAAATTAAAGAAGCCTAATAATGCAACTGCAAGCGTGACGGTGTGCAGGTGTGAGGTGGTACGTAAACGTGTCTAGTAACGAGTAGATTTGCAGCTCGTCGGCGCAACCTACGCAAACAATTTTTTTAAAGTTTTCACTTCTCAATGACCGTGTCCTATACCTTTCACTGCTGGAGGAAGAAATTCGCACAGCTTGACGCGTAGATTTTATTCGAATGCTTCTTCTTTCGCTTTTGTTTCTAAATGCAGCGACGAGAAACTAGCTTTCCCCTATTGGCACGGCTCGCATTGGCCATCTAAATGGTATAACGAGCTTAGCGACGGTGCACTTTAAAAATGAGTTGTTGCGACACGGGCAACGAGCGACGATTTTTTATGGTGTATTGTCATCGCGCGGAAAATACCGATAAGAGCTATGTAAAATGCTGAAGCATTATGCAAGGTGTTATCGACGATAAGATCTGTTCTGACGACAGAAATTCCTGTTGCGAGTAGCATTGTGAAAGATATTTACAACGATCAGCGCTAACGTCAAACATAACACCGTTATGATTACGGTAATATTTCATGAATCGATCCTATTTTCACAGCAATCGCCAATTTCATCATAGATAAACTAATTTTTCGAAGTGTCGGCCCTAGCTTGAGATTAGAGGATGATATGGAAGTAATCCAGCAAACACTTTCTTAAGCTGCTATAGAGAGTACTCGAGTCCCGTTCAACAAGTCGATTCGTTTAGCAATAAAAGTTTTCTTACTCATTACTTATAAAGTTTCTTCGAGTTTTGCAATTATTAGATGTGTCGCTTACGTGACGTAAACTTCGAAAAATCTAACTTATAAATTGAAACGATTGAAAGACGAGTTCACAAAAAAAACTGATTAAATTCTGGCAATCTACAATTCGTTCTTGAAGTTACACAAGGAATTCATTCATTGGTAGAAAAATGCTTAATTAATTGGTCGCGATAATATATAATACGTGTTTAACACATTCTTAGAAGCCCCAGTTCGAATGAGGAGTCCTTTCGATACGAAGCATTATAGTGTTCGTTCAGAAAGAATATTTTCGATTTCGCAACTCTCGATGCACTTATGACGTGGGAATTCGTATTATAATAGAATCCAGGTTCGTTGTTGCGTCGTACCCAAATTACTTTTCCGGTCGGCCATAATTTCACAGGCAATAAACATCCTGGGAAAAAGCTACAGGTAAATAATGGCTACGAATTTTACGCGTTTATGGTAAAAATGAATAGGTGACATGCAAAATTGATAAAGATTTAATAAAGATTTTGAAAAAGTTATCGCGTCATTTTCGAGCTGTTAAAATTATTAATAGATGAAATACAGTTTCGCTTTTAAAATCCAGGATTATGAATATGAATTTCCGTAACAAAAGTATTATTATGAAATAATAATAATTTATAAATATTTGTGTATCACTTCATTATTAAGCACACCGTGCTTTCGTAATGATATACCAGATCGTAGGCGCTAGATTTGCAATTTTTTTATTGCAATTAATCGATTCGCTCTGACCTCATTAATCTAGAATTAATTTCACATAGGATTTGCTGCAACCAAAAAATTGAACGAGTTAGTTAAATCATAGAGAAGACATTTGTCATTATACATTAAAACTTAAGGAAAATTACTTCTCATCAGGTTCGCAGCTTGCGGCTCGTTTGATCGATTTGTCGACTATAAAAACGAACCCTGAGGCTCGAATAATTGTATGCCCTCTTCTCAAGTATTCCATCCTTGTTTACAAATTGAGGGACAATTCGATAGAGTTTACTATACTCACGAATATTATTCACGAATACGTTACATGCTCTAAGTTGATCTTTGATGAATGTACAGTTTGTAAATCAGATTTTAGCATCAATATTATGTAATTTCATGATACTAAAGTCACTTTATGAATTGCAAAGAACATTTCGCTATCATTAAAATACAGTCCATTTGGTTACAAAAACAATGTTAAACATAATCAATTGTAATAATTCATTTTACAGTCACTCGTAGCTCAATTAATACTGTTAAACTGTTAGTGTTCAAAGCTGAACACTAAATAAGAGCAAAAATATTATTATAAAATCTCGAAGCGGACTATTTTACTATACCTCGAGCACAGGTGTCATAAAATCAAGTAATGATTATTAACAGAATGTGTCGAACAATGCAGATACGATATAAAAGAGGCAAAGATCGAAACGATTTTATTATTGATTGTAGCCGTTATCTTAAGAAAACAAAGTTGTATCTTATTAACCTTTCGAGTGATCAAAAGTCACAGTGATTTAACTTTTATTCAGTAGCCCGTTGGATTTTGATTGTAGATCTTTTGTTTATTACCACACAAATATCACTGTGAAAATGGAACAGTAGATTACGAAATAAATCATAGTTCTCCTATTTCCATTTTTGTTCATGTTTTACCTGTACATGACACCATATTTTTCAGAGCAATTTCAATTTTTAAATGCTTATTGTTTTGATACTTGTTTTGATAGTTAATCTTTATATCTCACTGATTAAAATATACGTAGATTTATCGAGGTATGGTACTTGACCGTAATTCGTTGCAAGAACACTAAATCTAAAAGATAGATAATAAATTATACTTGTAAACAGTTCTCTTCTACGTGCTATCGAATAAGTAATGTTGTTTCTCATTTGTTTATTTGGTATCGTGCTAATCGGGGCTGGATAGTATTTATAGATTGAAAACATTTGAAATATTATCATAAGACAATTTTTCAGCAAATAAAATCTTTTATTTTGACAATCTAACAGCTAAAGTATGAAATAAATATTTTATTTCGATAATGAAGACTTTGGCAGAACGTAAAATAAAATAGTTTATTTTCGTAATCTAAAATTAAATCATGAAAATAAATATTATATTTTGATAATTTAAAACATTAAATTTCTTGTTACTATGTTTGTCGTATTCTTAGTATCGTATTCCTTTCTTTTTGCTGCTGCTATCGCACCAGATGTGGTGAAAACATAGATTGTTTCAAGAAACCACGCCATTCCACTCAGAGTCAATGTGCATGTACGTAAAACGAACTACTAATAATAGTAAAATCAGCAAGTAGGGGAAATACGACGCGCATTTAACCTGTGTTTAGCATGTCGATTGTTTTGCGCTTATCCGTGTATCGTGCGAATCATCGCAAAGAGATGCGTTTTCGACACTCGATGAAACTGATAAGTAAAGTTTACTCCGTGATAACGCCAGCATTGCAACGCGGGGGAAACTGATAAGAATAACGCAGAGAGTTTGTATCTGAGATACGCCGCTGAAAGACGAAGTATCGAAGTAGCGTCGAACGATTTCGTATTTCGTAACTGCATGATAGTGAATATGTAACTGCTTACTGTTAGATTGCCGATCTCGAGTTGTGATTTAAATTCTTTTGAATCTTACGACTGATCAGTTTACCAGACAATAATTTAACGAATTTTTGCAATGTTGTTTGTGATACATGTGAATAATATTAGAGAGGATTAATAAATATTAATAAGACTGAATCGGAAATTCAGTCAGAGTATACTAATGCTACATCAAAATGTTATTTGTGTCTGTGACAGCAAAGATTTGTACACCCGTGTTTGCGAATTCACGATAATACGCGATCGAATATAGATTGAAACTACGAGTTCCTAGAATTTAATACATCCAAAATAATGTAACATTATTTCTAAATTTGTTAGAATGCAACACGATGATAATAACCTGGCATTCGATTATTAACATGTATGTTCTAAACGCGATATCATTGAGAAAAATAAATTCGCGATCAATAATCAGTCACGCAACAATTACTATAAGATCTAAATTGGATCTCGAATGAGATGGAGAACCAATTATTGATTATCTGTAACGAAATCAAATTTAAGAATCAAGAATTCCATAGAGAACTGCATCGGTTAGGAAATGCTGTGTTCGACATGTAAAGATGCATGGAGTGCCTTACATAAGAAGTTTTCTATTTTTAACGTATTGATAATAATTTAACTAGATTCTCTCTCAAGGCGATGCTATTTCGAATAAAATCACAGAATCTATCTTTCGTTACGGGTACCATTATACTGCTGATTTGACATTGATTTTATTCTTTAATAATTTTAATGAGATAAAAATAATATAATAGCATTTTCAAATTCTTTTAATGTCAAACTGTTTTGGTTTGACAATTTTTATTATAAATGCTTAAAATTCATGCCTAGTCATCATTATTCTAAACGATCGTTTCAATCATACAGAGAACCGTCATCCTATAATCAACGGCAAACTACCTGGAGATGATGCTCCTTGAAATTTTAAATTGCTTCTGATTTGCAATCGAAATGAGAGTGACGATCAGCGCAAAAATAATAGTAGGGGAATATTACAATGTCCAGTCGTTCCAACGACTGCGACGATGTTCCTCGCTATGAATTAACTACCCAGAAACGTTGAATTTTGTGGAAATATGGCAACGTGGCAACATATCGATAAACACTATTGCCACGATAATTTATGCACATTACTGTTATATGTACTTTAACCTTACAGGCGGGACTGCTCGATAAAAGAGTTTATGTACATAGAAAAGATAGAAATTGTGATTATAACAACGTACAGAATGCAAATATTTCATATTTATAGCTCTTGCTAATATGCTAATACTAACTGCGCTAAAAAAACTAGGTCGCACTGTAATTAAATTTCGGTGTAGTTTTTATACAGTGTGTCCCGCATATTTCCCTACATAACTTCGTAAATATGTTTCTATCCCTTCGGTATAATCTCTTAGCAAACGATGTTGATTTCTGTAATTAATTCGCTACCGGTACGTTAGTTCTATCATAACCTCTCAACAAAGTATTTACACTTCCAAAGTATATACGAAAAAATGCTGAACACCCTGTATAAAAGTAGCCTACAGAAGTCAAAAATCGGGCAATTATCTACAATATAGTTAGAAATCCAGACAAGAAGATTAGAAGTAAAATTAATTATAACCAATTTAAATAAAACTATATCCACGTAAAACAATTTTTCCAGATAATTTAGGAAAGAAACGACTATTTCCTCTGTTAATACCGACACAGCATGAAAGTCGAACATCTCGCCGGATTTTTCAAATAGAAATATCGCCCACTTATGCTGAAACAACTGCAAGCGAGGATCTATGTAGATCGTTCAATTGGTGGCGCTATTTTACCGACCGAGTCGCGTACACAAAAAGACAAACAGCGGCGGAAACCGGAGAAAAGAAAAGAAAGTGGAAGCGTTAAGTCGACAGAGGAAAGTTAAAACGGAAGCATAGTTGATCGATGAAAAAGGCAATTACCTTCATGTTCCTTTTGTAGTCGTTCAGCTGCTCGGAGGCAGGATCTCGCTTGGTCGCCATGGTGTCGTCGTTCTCAGGATCTTTTTTGCAACAGTACCTCCTTAGGGATAGTCGATTTAACGCCAGCGTGGACGAGAATACTTTCGGATGGGGCACACTTGCTTGCGCGCCACGTTCGGAACAGCAACTGATCAGCCGCAATAACAACGGGCTTTTATCATCCCGGCCGGCCGATGATGTGTGGTAAACCCGACGCGAAACGGCGGCTTTGCGTGTTGACGCCCGACCGGACGAGAACACCCGAACAAGTTCAACGAGGCCCGAGCTTCTCTTCGACATTCTTCGGCACGGTTCGCCGTCCACCACTCCTCCCGCGGCCACTAGCGTCAAACATGATCGTTTATTTACCTTCTGTTTACATGTCTCTTCTAGAGTCTACAGTCGCCATCGGAAAGCACGTTAACACCTTTCAAGACAGAATAACGGTTACCTAATTGGACCGAATGATGTGGCTCCTTTCTAAGACGTTAGGCCAGACGTTTTTAGAGATCAATAAGAAAGTTTTTTCAGAAGTCGTCATTTGTTGCAATGGAAATTGAAAGTGTTGTCTCCCCAACTTTGTTACCAGAGCCTGTAACGAAAACTATCAAATTCTCCGTTTTGCAGATCTTGGTCGAAAGTCGTCAAGATACAGATATCGGTAAAGATGTAAAAGTAATTCTTAGTTTATAATTATCCATTAACTAGCATGTTTAAGAAAAAAAATACACTTTAAGGAGTGACGTTGAAAAAAATGAAACGTGTCAATTTTGTTTTGTATAAAAACGATTTATCCAAATCGTCCCTGAAATGTAGTTCAAATTATAATATAAAATGGTTTTCGCGAACTCTCGGTTAGATAATAACTCTGTGCAGAATAGAACACAGAAGAATGTGTAATTATTTTCGCTGAATATAAAATTCTTTGCAGCTGAAATCAAACAAGTATGCTAGTAATTTCGATTAACGTTATTGTACGTGTTATAATCGTGCAATTGTTAATGCATACACGTCATGCATAAATGAACAACGTTTTGCAAGCTAGTTATCAATGCCACATGTCTATAAGGCTTATCATGTCATATTTTTCGCGATACAGGAAAAACAAATGTTATACCAGATCATAACACTTGACACAACATAAAAAAGATCAACGAGAGTGCCTTTTTATATTTCGAAATAGTTCGATATGACACAATGCGTTGCCACTATACTGCTAATAAATGATGATTAAAATAATTGTGAAATAGAATATAGAAATAAAATAATTGAAACGTGTTGTTTAATCTGTTTGAAAAGTACTTTCTCGTATCGAAATTTTCGGAAAATAGCTTACGCCATGCGCATTGCAAAATAAATAATTTTGTTCAAATTTCGGTTGTGAGTTACTAGCGAATTTAAATTTTGCACTACGAGCGAATCATCCATAGATACATATTGAATTCAGCAAAAGTAGAGCCCTCAGCTCTGTTTTGTTAAGTGTTCACTTTGAATATTCATTTTCGAAGAAATGCAGATGAAAATAATATTTACACATTTCACCGTAGATGCCGTTTTTCGGGATGCGCGCCAAAAACGCAAAGCCCAAATTCATCGTCGAAACATTAGTACTACCTGCATATCTTAAAACTGTGTTTTCTCTTCTCGTTTCCATAGCGAGAAAAGTTTGCCTCCTTGTGCGTGCTTAAGAAATCGACGATCTCGATGTTACCGCAACGAACGGTTGTTTAAAATTGGATAAAAAGAATTAACAGAACGCTTGTTACGCAACAGAGAGAAAATGTTCGTTGCGATAGAGCAAAAGGAAAACTCGTGTTCATCGAGTTCGACGGTGAAACAACTCGAATTACGTTTGTACACGCTTATCTACCGAGCGAAACTTAAATTGTGCATCGTTGCAGCACAAAATGGACACTGCCGTTTTGAACGGGTTAAAAACTAAACACTTAGGGAGCAACCATGCGTTAAAACTGTTAACCGATGCATGCTTGCGCAGAGAATTCACCGTTGTACGATCTCAATTAAATAACTCCTCTCGAATGCTTTGATATTTAGAAGGTACCACATTTGCGTTCACGTTGAAACCGTTTCATTTTTCCTTTGTTACAATGAATTGTAATCAAACGAATTGCAGTACACGAAGCGATTGAGTATCTATCGATACTCTAAATATTACTAATACGTATTTTCAAATAGTAATTAGAATTGTATAAGTCGAACGAGGTATTCTAGTGTGAAACATATGGTGGTTAATGTTTTCTCAGAATCTTTTTTAGAGAAAAACCATAGCACCGTTTACAGTAAAAATTTTAAGTATATTTATACATATTTCAAATAGCATATTTAATTTTTCTTTTTTTTTTGGAGGGGGGGGGGGGGGAAGGAAAAAATAAATATTCACGGCCCTTCGTGTCTTCGTATACAGTAACGTATAAAAAAAGGTCGTCTTATGTCATCCATGATTCGGGCCGATCAGCTTATCTAAAAGAAAATCATGAAAATTCTTAAGCTAGTAAATTTTTCAAACGTTCACACTAGAGTACCCACTTAATGTAATGGATTACATTCAGCAATATTTTGAACAGACGTTTATGTATCAAAAGTTCAATTGAGTCACGGGAACTGACATATAAAAGATCGTAGTAATAATTTTTCTTCTAATATAATGGGTTCTAGTGCATACCAATCACGTTGAGAACAGCTTCTTCCTTTTATCTTGATCTTCAGACGTACTTTCAAGAACCGCTGTCTCGAAGAAACTTGTTCGTTAACCTAAGTTTTCACAATATCGTCAAACATGAGCACAGTTCGCCGAACTATTTTATACTGCACTTCGTGTATTAAAAGCTTCAGGTCACTCACCAGAATTCGAGCATGGAATGAAGTTGGTAGAGTCATGCACAAAATCTACGACAGCAAAGTTACTATTGATAAAGTAATTGAGAATTCAAATATTTCCGGTAAAATTAATTAAATTACTATTATTACTTCGTCGATCAATACAATTTGTCTATTCCACTTCAACAATTCTAAAAGCGTCAACCTAGGTTAAACGTTTCATTTAGTAATAAGATAATAGGTAATTGGTTATTTTTTTGTATTTATAATGAACTGAGAATATGCTCTAAGATAATGAATAAGTTTAACAGATTTAATTACAATGCCGTCAAGTTTATTTATGCACCTAACGGTAAAACGGAAAGAGATCGTTAGCGTCATCTACTATGAAATTCCCAAGTTTTATGATAGTCAGCAGCCATGATATTACATTATGTTGCTAAAGTAGGGATTGTAAATATTATATAATGGTAAAAAGTTTATTTATGAAACCACAGATGTAGGATCCGTACAGACATTGCATGCAGTACTTTTCTTGTCTTATTATCTCAAGTGCCGATTCTTTATTCCCACTTTATGTAAATATTTGAAATTTTTTAGTACTTACCTTAGTGTTATGTCTTTCCTCGTACATTTCTCTGGATACTAATTACCAAGTTGTGAAGTAACTTTTAATCAATTGCGATTTAAAAAGTTCACTGAAAATTAGTTCTATAGTTCAAAGTCTAGTATCAACAGCAAAAACATAAGATAAAGGAGGAAAGTAAAAAAGTTTTTAAAAGATTTAGTGACTAATAGTGACATAAATGAACTTACCATCCATGATTTAGTGACATAAATGAACTTACCATCCAGAATTTTATAAAAGAAGGACTGTCATTCGCGAGGCTTTCAACCTGGCAAAGAAAAACAAGAAGACTATCAAGGGAACAAACTTAACTAATTATGTATTCTGATCGATGGAAAAAATGAAAGAAAATGTTCCATAAACGCTTCAGAACGTTTCGTGAGACGTGCTAATTGAATCGATCGATATTACACGCTGTCCTACGACTAATAAATAAATAAATTCGCAGCGGAAACTGAACGGTATGAATAAACGATAGCACCGAGGTGAAGACGGACACCACCACAAATTCTTGGCACAGACAATTATTCGTATCGGACGAGATGGACGCACTTCGAAAGAACTTCAGTGCTTATTATTCTGTGTTGTGCTTAACCGGACTATGGCCCTACTCTGATAGTTTATTCGAAAAGATTCGGAGAATCGCTTTTTGTTTGCTTGTTCTTTGGTGTATAGTAATCCAGGTAATGAAGACTTGACTTGTCTTGAAATTTTTCTTTTAGAAAAAATTAAGTGGCACGCAACGGCGTGAATGAAAAGTGAACAGGCAAACTTAAAAATTTTTAAGTTTTACGTAAGTAAGAAAGCTCGTTTGCGAATGTATTAGGCATTATGCAACGAAATCGTTCAATAAATGGATTACTCTTTGTTCCATTTCTAATCCTAGGAAAATTAGGTTTATATAATTATCTTACGGCAACGATTAATTTTTAAAACTTGGGACTGTGTTAGTAAGTTCAGAATACCCTCGACTATTAATTGCAGTATGCAACTGCCAACTACACCGTGGTAATGGAAACTATGCATTTTTCACAGTCTAGGAGACACTAATGCTGCATTAAAAATTACCATGTCACGATTCAAACGAATTTTTACATTACTAAATTCGTTAGTACAGAACAAATCCAACATTTGAATACAGCATAACTCAATACACTTAAACCATTGTGAACCAGTAGTTTTATTGCTAGTCACTTCAAATCAGAAACTATGAAACAAATTCTTTCAAGATCAATTTTCTGTAAGAAAGTTTTATCTTAGATATTCGACGGATCTTTAATTCATGACATCGAACTGTTCAAAACTTCCCATGGAAAATATAGAATTATTAAAAGAAATTGAAATATTTTTCAGATATCGTCTCTAAAATCAGTAGAACTTTCACTGTACAATATACTTCAGCTGTTATCATACACGTGTCCGATGATATTATATTTCCTGCGTTACGTTGGTTTTCTTACCATCTTTCCAGCAGTAAGTTTAAAACACGTCACTCTCGTTTCTTTGTTGCATCGAATGAAAGAGGAAAGTTTAGTAGAATCATTATATCTGTTTACATTCCCACTTCTACTGCAGTCAACTGTCTCTCCTATCATCGCAGGTATTAATCAGCTATTGGTCAAAGGCGATGTCAAGTATCAACGGCGGATCGTAGTGTTCATATTCAACACCGTTTCCGGCCAATAGCCGATTACTACGATCGTAGGGGGGACAACGGATTACAAGTGGTAATATAAACACCCTGCACCTTCTTCTAGTGAACACACAGTACAATTCTCTTAACATTAATGTTGTCTTTTTTTGTGTCTCTAGATGAGAGCTACATTTCTTGTTATGGATGAAGATTGGAGTACGTCAAAAAATCCCGTCGAAACAAATTTAATATCGAAACATATAGTGGAAGCAAGACGGGTAACTCTGGCATTTACAGGTAAAAATTCTCATCATTTGATTTAAATTACGTATAAATGCAATATGTATACGATGTCATCGTAATTTTATATAATTTGATGTGTCGGAAAAAAAGGATTCGATGCGAAATAATTTACAGACTTGGAACAAAATTATAGATATACTGTATACTACTTTGTATGAAGTGAACACCTAATATAACTATACAAAATTACACAAAATTGAATGAAAAATGCAAAAACATAAATGTCGTGTGAGAATGATACTAAAACATCACCATTTCGAATTCCAGTTTTATCGTCTATACTAGCAGTTTTCATATCTGTGATAATACTGGTTCCTACATTATTGCACTCAAAGTATCAATTACATTACTTGCGCATGTTTGGATTTTATTATAACGAGGGAGGCCGGGAAACTGATTTGGTTTCCATTCTGGTGGTAGTGGTAAGCTCGATGGGTTTGTTGTCAATAGCAGCTACTGAATCGACTCTCGCTGTCCTTATTTCCTATGCATGTGGACTGTTCGAAATCTGCAGGTAACTTTGACAGAATTTCTGCCAATTCTGCGTTCACTATTTCCGCTTGTATCAATCGCGACAACATTGATTACTGGTTACTCACACAGTTGCGACTCTGGTTACGTATTAAGGAGGTATTCTAGTGTGAATTTTTGTAAAAATTCTTGAACTAGACTTCAAAGACATTTTTCCCGAAACTATGTTTTTCAGACAAAAAATTTTAATTACGCTTTTAGTACATGTCTGACTATAGCTGTTACTGAAATGAAACAAAAATATTTGTTTGTTTCTATTTTTTTAGACCTACAAAGTTTTAATAGAACATGCGAAAATCAAAAACCGAATTTCAAAGTATTGTCATATTTTTAATTACCGACTTTCCTCTTTTGTTCTAGTACCCGCCCTAGCCGAATTCGTACTAATTAAGAAACCTTCACGTTTTTTATTTCAGACAATGAGAATGGCAGAATTATGAGCACCGTGAGATGACCTTTTATAAAGGCAACTATGTTTGAGAGTATGTCATCGTCGCGAATTTTAACTTATCCTTGTTTCAAAAAATGTTAAAACATTGTTGATATACGTACAACATTACAGGAACTTCACACTAGAATAGCCCTTAAAGTAGAACTTATGCACGGTTATTGACTATCGTGTGTAAAATCTTTTATGAAAAGATTCTATAAGTCAGCCATTTTTAACAGTTTACATTGGATTGGTGAAAAGAGTCCTCAAAATTTCGAATGAAAATGGAAAATATGTTTGAGTTGAAAATCCAGCTGCATAAGCCAATTGTAGACATTTGTATTTGTTTAAACAAAGAATAGCACATTCGGTTTTTATATGAATTAGAAACAATGAAAATTAGACATTAGACAATTTTTACTTATAGGCTTCTATAAGAGCGCTTCACTAAGCGCTTCTATATGTACAGTGTTGTAACAATATATGCATAAAAAGCACACTAGCTATCAGACAACAAATCGATAGAAATATTAACGTATTTTAATTTTTCCAGTCACCGAATGGAAAATGCAATCCAAAGTGTCGTAGACTCAAATTCACGGATACCATTAGACGTGAAACCAGCTCTCGATTTACATAAACAAGTTCTACAGTTAGTATTATGATACAGGTATTACATTAACACTGATATAATTCTCATTGTGTTTTTATTACGTTTTATGCCTTTTCTGCATTTATCGACGATCAACACACAACTCGTGAACGAAGTATGGCCTCAAAACTTACGGCCGATATGATGGTTTCATATTTAGTGGCCATCGTAGCAGTTATTGTCTCGTTCGCAGTCAATTTATACCGTGTAAGCATTATTAAAAGTGAGTAAGATGGATTCGAGAAACGATCATAGCATATGATAAATTTCCAACAAAGGAACATATTCAACTCACGCAAGCCGATTTTAATGAGTCTTATTTCAAATACAGTTCTTAGAAAAATATTCGCATTAATGGAATGGAAACAGCCCACAATGTCGAACGTAAAACAATAGTGTAGGGTTTTTCCGGGTATGCATGGTCGAGTGTTATAAATGGTAATGAATGGGACGGATGGCGACAGCGTGTTTGGACGACTTCGAGTGGCCTGAGTTTATTGTTTAGATTCCTCGAAGTCCTGCGTGCCCGAAAGACAGAGTGTGAGTGAGCGAGAGGGAAATAAAAAGGAAGAGAGAGAATGAGTAAGAATGAGATAGCGAGTGAGGCAGAGCGAAAGAGTATGGATGCTAGAGAGAGAGAGAGAGAGAGAGAGTAGGATAATTTGGAAAAGGCTAGGAAGGGCAAAAGAACGAGCGGAAAAGATCGGGGCATTCGAAGGAGAACCGTGGCGCGAAGAAGTCGTTGTTGTTGTCGTAGTTGTTGAAGTCGTTGTCGTTGTTAAGTCGTTGTTGTTGTCAAAGTTGTTGCGTTGCCGTTGTTGTTGTCGTTGTTACTCTTGTTGTAAGTCGTGGGACGTTGTTAATAAACTGTTATACTTGTTATTGTTAAACGTTAGTTGTCGTAATATTATTATCACGGTGCCACGTGGGGTTTGCTTTCAAATTAATCCCTACAATAGTTTTCTTTAATTGTCTGATTTCTTGAGCGGTAGGATAAAAGGACAATGTAGCTTTTAAGACACTGTAGGGACTAAAAGGCGTGACGTTGAAGGGAGTGATCGGCGTCCGCCATTGCGATGGCAACATCTTAACAGTGAAAATCGGCTACGCGATCTATGAACTATAACAAGGAGTGTACATGTTTTTGAAGTGTTCGTTTCTGAAACTTGAATACGTTCTTTTGTACCTGTCAGTTGAACAAGGAACAGAGTAAACCAATTTTTTATGTGTGACAGCTTCTTCTTGCTACAAATACTATGGACGATGTGGAAAATCTTTTCTTCTCCGTGAATATGGTCCTGTTGCATTTCGTAATCATGTTCTTGAATAATTATAGTGGGCAGAAATTAATGAACACTAGTATGAAGGTTTACAATATCATGTGAGTCCATATTTATATTCATGAAGTGTTTCGGTCAACAATGATAGATAAAATGAGATCGAGTTGATATGACAGAATAGAATTCTCCAATAACTGCAATAAGCAATAAAATATCACTGTTCCATGAAACAGATGCAATTCCTTATGGTACTGCATACCAATACAGTCGCAAAAAATATTACTATTCATATTGATGAGAAGTGCGTCGGAAGTACGATGTGATTTAGCTGGTTTATACACTCCATCTTACGAGGGATTCTCGATGGTAATTCATAGTATTTATAGTCTCGTAACTAGGTAGCCGATCTTTATGCAAAATAAAAAGTTCTATCATTAATTTGAAGAAACAGGAGTTGAACAATAATGTATTTTTCCCATCAGTAATTATTTTTCTGTTCCACGTTATCGTTTTTCTCGCAAATGCTTAAAGATCCGCAGTCTGTTCAGAATACTATTTTTTATTTTAAAACTCATAAAATTTCTCTTTCAGATGATGAGCTCGTCGTTTTCATATTTTACTGTTATCTATTCGACCCGGTAAAATATTCTGAAATGTTGGCTATACCTTTGTGAAGAATACAAATTATAGAAAATTACAAATTCTAGATTTAGTGATTTGTGATAGCCAAGTTGCTGTAGAGGTGTATAAGTGTAAAGTATAGTTGCTTGCTTTGGAACTGCTTTTAAGAAGAAAAAGCATGTTTTATGTTTTTTACGTAAAATGCAAAACACAAGAAAAGAATTTTTTTCTAAATTTTTCACGGTCATATGAAGGTTATTTTAATTTTTTTAAATAGAGTGCTGTATTTTTGTATTCTTACAATAAGAAATCGTAAAAAACGAGTACGGCCTGGACTATGTGACAAATGCATTTTCTTCTTTAAAATGTTTAAGTAATACTACCACTACAAAGAGGATGTTAAGAAGATTTAGCATATGCCGAGCAATTAGGGTAGTTGCGAGATAGACGCATATTAATTGTTCCTACAGTTCAATGAATTGGATAGATAAATGTAAAGAGTGACGCATAAATTCTTAGTAAAATAATTAATGATATAAATAAAGTGTATAAAAACAAGTAAAAAGAACTTGTACTAAACATTCCAATTTACATGTTCTCATCTCTTTCAATTTTTCCTCTTTCATACCTACATTGTTCACCCGAATTTAGTACAATCCGTAGTATGCACATTGCACTTTCTCCTAAAAAAATTAACGTAATGAATACGAAGTGGATTATATTAGTACCATTTAAACACTTGAGTGTAATGTATAATATAATACTACTTTCTCTTTAATCCCATTATAATTATTCAATTAACTTCCGTTACCTAGTATGAAATTCTGAATATTAGTTGTACGGAGATCTAAGTTACAATTCTTCTTTTTATCTCAGTATTTAATTTATCAACTTTGTAGAAAATGCTTTACCTAAATGGAACGGTCAGCTAGTGAACTACATCTGACACCACAGAGAAGAGTGTGTGTCTGAAATGGCTAAATTTACAGCGTTGCCAGCTTTTAAAAGTACATTGTTGCCGCGTTATATCTCTATGAAAACTATCGATACCTTCGACGAAAGTGCTCAAGCGGTTTCTTCCCCCTTATTGTATGAATTTCAAGTAATGCAGAAACGGACAGTAAGCTACATTTTTCTATTTAACATATTTTTGCTAAACAATTATAGGGCTATTCGTTAATTTGTTCATAAATCCATTTTTGATTTTTTCCACACAATAAAATGCTAAAAAGTTTTTAATTTTGAATTCACGTATTTTTTAATTACAATTTTCATGCATATGTGTATGCTGTTCGACTATTTAAATATATTTTTCGAAAAGTATATGTTGTCACGCTAAATCAATATCTGGGATTGGTTGAAATCTAATGAGACCAGAGATTTCCGACATTAAGCAGAGTTAAAAAATATTATTTGGCAATATGTGCAACTCAGGTAACGAGTGAGCGAATTTTTCGCTCTTTGTAATACAGTAACGGCTACACGTATGAGATTGTTACCTAAAAATGTACAGGAAATGTATTTTTACATATCAATTTAAGATAAGAATATATAATAATGTTCAAATTTTTTTGTGTTTTTATCTTCCCTTTATTATTAGAAATTAGCCTCCCTTAGGCCTTTACATTATTTATATTGCTCGTATGTGTTCGAAATTCCAATTTTATCGAACCGCCCGATAATTTTGGACTACTCGAACGTTCATGTATTACGGACGTCTGACCGAAATTCCCCGACTTTTTCCGAAACTAAAATTTCATTTCCTTGTAAAATAATACTACAATGTACGATATAATGTCTTATCGTATAAATTTATTGACGTTGCACACAGATCCATCTACAAGAAAAAATGTATAAAACTATTACTATACATGTCTTATCACTAATTATACAATTAGAAGAAACAATTGCTCAACTCTCCATAAAAATAATTACAATTCACATAGTACTTCAATATTTATGACATAATTATAACTACATACACGCTTATTGTTGATAAATATTATTCAGCACTTGTAGTAGAAATGAAATATACAGGATACATATTCGCTTCATGCTAACGTACCTACTTTTCACGAACTGTTGGTGAGGCAGAGCGCAAAACGAAATGATAAGCTGAAACAGAAAAGTCTGTAACATAAGTCATTGTAAATGACTATTGAATTCATTATGTACGGAGATCGAAATATGGAATTAAAATTATTACGTAACTGTTAAAATACACATTCCATTCACTGATTGTTATTAATTCGTATAATTTTAGTTTTCTCAAATGGAATGTGTATTGCCGGCATATGAAAATATGGTTCTCTTTGATGTGTAACGAAAATGGCGACTAAGAAACGAGAGAATCAACAAAAACGGAAGTTTCGGGAAAATGGAAGTGATTCGGATGGAGATACTGAAAGTAAGTATTTATAATTACAATTTTCATCAATTACATATGTTTTCCAACTTATAACTTTTCTTATAAGCTTAAATTTCGATGTTAAAGTTGATTGTTTACATGATTCTAATTTAAGGTTAAGTCAGTTTTAAATTGATTATTATATTGAATTTAGTTAGTAACGTTAAGAATATTAATGTACAAGAATTACTCTAAGTCAGAGTAATTTTTTAGATGGAAGGATTACATTTTTGTATATAAATATATATTACTGATTACTAACCTACAAACAGATTACATTATAAATTGATAAATTTGTTTTATTGTAGAAAATATTAAATTCATGAAGGCAAACTCTGAAGCACCACGGTTGTGTCCTTATCTAGATACGATAAATCGGCAATTTTTAGATTTCGATTTTGAAAAGTTGTGCTCTGTATCATTATCCAGAATTAATGTATATGCTTGTTTAGTTTGTGGAAAGTATTTTCAAGGTAGAGGTACTAATACTCATGCATATACGCATAGTGTTGCAGAAAGTCATCATGTATTTCTTAATCTGCACACTTTAAAATTTTATTGTTTACCAGATAATTATGAGATAATTGGTAAGTTAATTCTCTTATCAATTTATGAATTAATGTAAAGATATAGCAATATCAAATAATATGTAATTCTTATCCAGATTCGTCATTAGATGATATAAAATATGTTTTAAATCCCACATTTGACAAAGCGCAAATTGCTCAGTTGGATAAAAGTGATAAGTTATCGAGAGCTATAGATGGGTCGTTATACTCTCCAGGTATTGTGGGGATGAATAATATAAAAGCAAATGATTACTGCAATGTTATCCTACAAGTGAGTTTTATTTAAATATATAACTTTGGTAATTCATAGTGATAGAAAAACAAAAATTATGTTATTTAGGCACTTTCTCATGTCACACCTCTAAGGGACTTCTTTTTAAGAGAGTCTAATTATTCTCATGTAAAAAGACCACCAGGTGATTCTTCCTACCTTTTAGTTCAACGATTTGGAGAATTAATGAGAAAACTATGGAATCCACGTAATTTTAAAGCGCATGTCAGTCCACATGAAATGTTACAAGCTGTTGTTTTGTGGAGTAAAAAAAGATTTCAATTTACAGAACAGGGTATAAAATCTAATATCTTGATATAAAAGTGTTTATAAATACATCCTATTTAATCCTATATATGAAATTAAATTTTCAGGTGATCCAATTGATTTTCTATCATGGTTTTTAAACGCTTTACACTTAGCATTGAATGGCACAAAGAAACGAGATTCTAGCATAGTATACAAAACTTTTTTGGGACATATGCGTATATATACTCGAAAAATTCCACCACTTGAATTAGATGAGAATCAAAGGAGTGAATTACTTCATACTGTAGAATATGGTGAAACAGTAACAGAGAGTCCATTCTTATATTTAACGTGTGATTTACCTCCACCTCCTCTTTTTAAAGATCAATTTACCGAAAATATAATACCTCAAGTAAGTATATGTATAAGTATGTACACATAAAATGTATGTACATACATCAAAATCTACATTTCTTTCACTCTGGTAGGTGAATTTGTATACGCTACTGAATAAGTTTAATGCAGTAACTGAAAAAGAGTACAAGACTTATAAGGAGAATTTTATGAAAAGATTTGAAATTACGGAACTTCCTCCGTACTTAATACTTTACATAAAGGTAGGTTTCGTTTTTATATAACAGATTGTAAAATTGATCGTTATGGTGACATTTATTTCTCCTTTCAGAGATTTACAAGAAATACATTTTTTGTAGAAAAGAATCCTACTATAGTAAATTTCCCAGTTAAGTAAGTCCTTGTAATATTTTTTTTTATATGAGAAATAATACATAGTGCCAATTTGTATATATATATATTACTTTCAGAAATGTAGATTTTGGAGATATTTTAACACCTGAAGTAAAACAAAGACATCCCTGTACAACGTATGACTTAGTCGCAAATATAGTTCATGACGGTGAACCCGGTCAAGGAACCTACAGAGTCCACATTTTACATAGAGCAACTGGTCAATGGTATGAATTGCAAGACTTACACGTAACTCAAATTCTGCCACAGATGATTACATTGACTGAAGCTTACATCCAGGTAAAGTTTTATATTTAAAAATGTTTAAATAAATACTATTAAATGATACAATGATAACTATATTTCTTTTCAGATATACGAATTGAAGAAAGACGTAAATATCGAAAATGGTGAAACTAAAAATAAGAAAACTATATGATAAATATCATTTTTTAAATAAAATGTTCCAATTTTTCACCTTGCATTTTTATTGATATCAAATAACAACTGTGGAAATCGTACCAAATTACAGCGAAAACTACCCAAACATTTAATTTTAAATTTTCATATATAATAATTACTTATTATAATTTAAGTTGTTTATATTTTGAAAATGTTTTTAAAATTTATCTCATTTTTATTGTAGTTATCTTTAATAGTTAATTACGTAAAAATGTTCATACATGCTCTAGACCCCTAGATATTTCAAACTATTTATACAAACATTTAATTTAATTTAATAAAAGTGTAGAACAAATTTTAAGCAATAAATATTTACATACATTACGAAAAATTCTAATTTTAAATTTAATATTCTTACATTATTCGAGTCTCGAGCTTTGAATTAATATTTCAATAAAAATTAAAAATATTTTGCTTTCCCATTTTATGTGCGTCTTTTTTTAAAAAAAAAGTACCAAACATTTGTTCTTAACATGCTCTGGACATAAATACTTCGTAACTATAATACTCTGTGTATTGCATGAAGTAAATGTTCGAGCTTATATTCACCTTTGAATCAGGTATACCTCTTACAAACAAGATATAAAAACAGTCACTCGGAAAACTAAACTTTCTCCGGAAGTATTATTGTTAATAAGAAAATGTAACCAAATTAAGACTAGCGCCTAAGTTGTACTTAATTGACAAAATGTAGTTAACGAACTCCACTAATACTACTGGAACTATTTTTCTCCTTTAAGATATATGGTTGAATCATATTTTAAGCATAATTCACAGTCAATTAATACCATTGGTAACGTTGCGAGCACATATGGACTTTACTTTCCCAATATAAATAGCAGTTCAATCAAATGGTTGATCTAAATATGGACAGACATTCGCGTCTGTGTTATGCATTTTTGGAATCATAATAATCAGCAGTGGAATATCCAATAACTGTCGGTCATGTCGCGAATTTCAATGATGAAGATAATAAGGAATATGAATGTAATTTGCTGATATATCTACACTGAAAAAAACAGTAGTATATATATATATATATATATATATATATATATTACTGTTTTTTTCAGTGTAGATGACACAGTGGAGTTGTGGACATTCCAAAATACAATATGTATACTTTTATTGTAATATTTTCGCAAAATTAATTTCGTATTCTGGGTTAGATATTTAAAAAAGAAATGCTTGCATATGATATTTATGTTTATCATATGTCTCTCTGAATTTCCAATAATGTACTCAATCTTCGAATCATTACAAATGGATTTCAAATTTTTTCAACTTTCTTATATTTTGCGAATTTTAATAAAATTAAGAAGATATAATAGACCAGCATAAGAATTAATTTTCAAATCTGAAAATATGTTTCCATCGTCTACATACAGGTGACGTGGCAGTCACAGAGGAGTTACATATGGTTGTAGACTATGAAGCGCATACTCAAAATTTCAAAGAAATCGGATGATCGAGCGGCAAGGTATAGGTATTGAAAGATGCAAAAATGTATGGTTGAAACTATCGGAAATCGTAAAAAGACAGAAATCTTTGCAATAATCGTTTGAAGTTTATAACAATGAAATTTTGTTATGAACGAAATTTTGTTTTGAATTAGAAGAAACGAATAGTATTCATATTTAGTAGACTTTGACGTCTTCGTTATGAATCTTACTCGTTGTTATAGTCCAAGGATTTAAGAGACACAAGAAATGCTAATCAATGGAGTTGTGAAAGAAATTATAGTGAAAGTGGTTAAAGGGTTAATCCATTATTCCTTGGATTTCTAGAGTCATTCTTGGAATTGTCTTTACTAGTGCACAAGACTGACATCACGATTATGAACACACATTGAGAATATACGTATCAAAATTTCAGGGAGAGACATACAAATCGTAAAAGCATTTTTCGCGAAATTTCAACTTTTGGTGTGATCGGTTTTCGGTAGTACAAAATTACTTCGCATGCAACGGTTTAATTACACGTGTACTGACACTCAATTCTGTATTTCACGGAATTTTTTACACGTTTTTGATTTAACACAGTTCAGCAAAATTAGTTTAATTTTACGTTTCTTTTTTATTAAGACCGGTTAAGAAAGTAATTCGATTTGAATTTTAAGTGTAGGGCTGTGCATACGATGCTCCTGTCAACAAACATTAGAGTGTTAGACCGTTAGCTTCTTGCAAAATACCAAATTAATCAAGAAATATATTTTTCGAAATAATCTAATATTTTTCAATGCATGTAAACAATGTACACGTGTCTATCGTATAATAACAGAATTGAGTATATTTAAAATACATGTGAAATGGGTATCTCTGGTAAAATACATACCCCCATGACGATCCTTTTTCTAGCAAGCAAATCTTGGCGAGACGCCGATCGAGCCGAAAACTGGCGAAAACTGGCGAACTTAGCCGAGAAGATCGGAAGCGTAAACTGGAAGGAGAAGTCGCGTCGACAGTGGGAGAAATCGCTCGGTGGAGGGGAGTCGTCGGAGTGTCGCGTCGCGGCGAAGCTGAAGCTAGCTGGAGTAGAGTCACAGCCGGCCACGCGAGACGGTTACGAGCGTACATTCTTTCTTTTCGTCTGCGCTTCGTGTTTTTTCACCTTTTTTCCCGCCGCCGCGCCGTGCCGCGTCGTGCCTTTTGTTTTCGGAGTGCATGTACATCGAACGCGCGACGTGTTCCGCGTATTGTTTCTCCCGCGACGCGCGTTTGTGATACTGACGTTTCACCTCGTCCCCTGGTTCATTGCCGCGAGTGTTTCTGTCTGTGTGCACGTTGTGTTGTCCAGTGTGTTCTCAGCACGTGGATTATCGCCGGTGGAAGCGACGCGCGTACAAAACGGTGAGTCCTGACTCTCCTTTCATTCGATTTTTCCTTCCACGGTTTTTAACGAGAATCACGAACTTCTACCGCAAAACTGTCTACCGAGTTGTGTAACAACAGTTGCTGGAACAGCCGGTGACGAACTTGTTCGTATATACCGGCCAGAGGATGATCGTTGAAGAGGTTTTGGAAAATCGTGCCAGCTTGCTGGCGGTAACGGTTCTGTCTCGCGTAAATGGCACCTGACGGAGAATCCCTATCTCCTTTAGAGCGTTCCCGCGTAACTTTTGTGTCGGATTCGAATTCTCGATACGCGAGAATACTCGAATATACGAACGTATAGTCAGACGGGAATGATGTCGCCAGCGTAGCCAACTGTTGAGAGGATAACGTTATTGCAATATTCAAATATTATAAATATTAATAACGGCCGCGAAAAGTTATATAGATGTACACGACGAGAGGATTCTATTTTATATCGTTGAATAATTCTTGCTTGTATTTCTGAGGAACCCCGGTGTTCACGGCCTAAAGCCGTTTCTGCATTTTTTTGTCACACTCTTGGGGCCTGTCGCCTCGAAGCCAGATAAATTGGGGATAGGGCTCGAGACCATGACACCCCAGCGTGAAACGTAAACCAGACCTCATTACGGACATTGAGGCATTTCAGGCTTGCATTTTATCCAACATTCGCCCGTAGTTTTTTTTTATTTCATCGCGAATTTAAAAATCTATAAGTACTGTTTTGTATGTCTGTGTGAATATATTTGAATTTAGATTGAAACAATACAAATTCAGAGTAGAGCTGGGTATTGAAAGATTTCAATATCATTAATTAATGGTTACGATCGACGAGACATTATTGTCAAAAATTTAATTGTTTTACTTGTTTCATGAATCGATTCAGTTACTGGTTATAAATGTTTCATGCCGATAATTAATTAATTTTACATTGAAATTAACTTGAAATCGATTATGCCACGAACTTATTATATTGTTAATCTACGGTTTAATAAGTTTTGTATCCAAGTATTTATTATTCTTATTAATCAAATTGATGATTAAATACCAGCTTTAGTGATTCGTAGTGAAACAATTGATAAATAAAAAAGTGTTAAAAAACAAATGAGTGGCAAATAGTTCTTAAAAAATTAAGTTACTTAATTTAACAAATTAAAATTATTACCAGGAATAATAAGTCTAATTAAAAATGTCATGGAACGGTAAAATAATTACAATTAAAGATCAAGTTGTTCAATCGTAATAGTTAATTATTAACCACCTGCAATATTGTCCCATTTGGTCGAAGAAGGTGTAATTACGTTACAAATGTAGGATTCTAATACTTGATTGGCCCTTACGTCAGTAATTAAGGTTTCCAATGATTTTTCACCTTTTTTTTTAAATTTTCAACACACATTTTTACGTCGTATATATAACTGAATAGGAAATTGTCGAATGTTGTTTAGTAACTGTTCAATGAGAAACACCGAAGGTACAGAATTTATGCGCAAAGAGGAACGGGATACCCGGTCATTGACGTAAGGGCTACTAATTGATTTCGCACGCTTATTGGTAGTACAGCACGAACGAGTGATATTCCTTGTTCGAAATTTGTGAAACAAGCATCGAAGTCTCTTATTTTAAAGTTATAGCATAAATACGTGGTTTATCAGTAAACGTTTTACAGATGAAGAATGTTCAGAAAGAGTATGAATGCAATTAAAATGAGCACAAAGTTCTTTTGCCAGATTCACGAGTCTTCCGTTTGGTTGAAACTAACGAAACGATTCCAGTGCAACAAAAATAAATATAACGCTGGGAATGAAACAAGAAAATAATAGTGCATATATTGAGATGATATTTTTTAAACTGTTTGACAAGAATTACAAGTGTAGTTAATAACTATCAGTTATGTGTTAGATGTTAGGAAATGTTCGATTAAGATTATTATAACAATGTGATCCAAAGTTTTGTACACACAAATATATTAGTTTATCCATAGATAATTAAATCATCTCTGAGTAAAGTCGATATCGATTCAAATCAAGAACATGACTCAGTTCTTTTTATCTAACGACGAAAATAATTTATCAGAATATTGTATTACAACAAAAATCGAAATGGTCACATGATCTATGAAGTCATTGGCGATCACGCGTTTTACATCTGATCATAGATTAATGTTACTCATATGTGACCCATGTGACATTTAACGCGTTAAAGATTATTTTATTGATATTTCATATGTAATGATGTAACAGAACGCAGCTCGGAAAACAATAGAGCGTCGGTAAAACGAATAAACCGACGCGGCGCGCACCGAGTCTTGTCATATAAAACGATTTTATATTTGCGTTCATAAGACACCAATTCCTGAACAGTTAAAGACGAATGCTTGCATACAAAACGTAATTAACACATTCCCGTCTAACGATACTAACTGTAGCGCCATGGAAACATCGACAATTTTTATTCCCAGTGGCACTGTACATTACAGTGTCCGGTATATTTTCACGGGTACTGTTTTGAACGTTTTTATACCTTTGCACGTGCAAAGTTTGCTGTGTGTACGTTGCTTCTAACACTCCGCCTATGTAAATGAATCGAAGCCATTCACGGAAAGAGGGCGCATAGGCCGTTTTGTTGTGCAACTTGCTCGAGATTCATTTGTCAGTTCATTGTTCGGCGAAGAGGTAGATATTTACAATTTTACAGAATTGCGTTGTAGACGAAGTATGTTATTTAGCACAAATTCCTTATGCTTTTGCTAGATCCATTAAACTTTTTCATTTAAACTTCGAACAGGGCATATTACATTTTTTATTAGCAAACAAAGCAAAAGAATAAAAAAAATTGAATATTCCTTATTCGAGAAATATAAAATTACTTATGTTCGAAAACGAACCAAAGGTCACTGCACTTGATATTGCACCACGATAGTCGGCTTAACTACCCCAATGTAAAAATTAATTTGTAACCTACTGCAACAATTTGTAGTGGCGTCTACGTAGAGAGAAATCTAACGATAAAAATCATTTTATTAGCGTCAGCCATAATTTGCATTTTGGGCCACTGTGCGCCGCAGGGATGTTCGAACATGGGTGTTTCGCGGCGTGCGAGGCCGTTGGCGCACTTCCGATCCGTCATCGTCATCGGGGATTGTTTCGTGCACGGAAACTGGTTTACGCGATGCCGCGATCAGAAACGAGACGCTAGGAATCCGAAACTCGTGGCTTCTTCGAAGCATGGTGTACCACCTCCCTTTCACTCTGTCCTCTCTTCCCCAGCCCCCTTACCGTTTTAAACGGCGAACGTTGGGGCTCATTCCTTTCTTCCGCGGAGGCCACGCAATCAGTTTTTTTTCGAGGTTCGCGTGAAACAGGTATTCAGAACGGTTACTGGAAGGTGCGCGGCATTGGCAGCACGCCGGCATGAATCCGAATTGCTCGCGCGCACGAGAATAACCGGACTATGCGAACATTAGAATTAGAATGAAGACGTTCCACCGGAGTCCGGCGCCTTCTCTGCCTCCTGGCTTGTTCGGAGCTTCGCTTAAATCCGGCGGCAACCCGGTTCAAAGCACCAGATATAATGTAACTCTTGCGATTCGATGTTTAAGTGGCTATATCATCCCTTTTAGTGGTCGAAAAGTAAGGCTCTTTTTGAAAATACGTCAAAAGCAATGCAAATGGGATTGGAGGGTTTATTACACCTATTTTTGGATATTGGAATCAATTTTATATTTTCCGAAAAAATACAAAATGGCGGTCTAAGAAGTAAGGTCCGATAAAAGGTGGATGCCGAGACCCACGTCAGCACTTAAGGTAAATAAAATATTTCGTCGGTATCTGAATTAGTTTTGCGAGAGAAGGCTGCACTGTGGCAGTGGTATAAGCATGGTACGAAACAACATGTTTAACTTTCACAAAAGTAACAAAGTTTGGTTTATCAAGATTTAAAAAAAAAAAATGAAGTTTGAGGTTTGATAAAGGTATTTGTGATAGTGATGTCTAACTAACGTGCTATGGAAAACGTATCGTTGTATTATTTAAACGCAGAATACGTCTTGGTGTTTCCTACCCTCCGCGAATTGATCTAATAGACATTAACGTACAAAGCAACAGCTAAATTTTGTGTCATCGAATTGAGGGACATATTTGCAAACTTGAGGGATTGGAACTCCCGGATCGTGGAGGATGCTATTAGCGAGTTTCTTGCGGAATGTCTTACACGTGGGTGGTGTATTAAGCAGAAATGTTGCATATAGTGCGTGGTTTCTGTTCAGGCAACTCATGCTCGACATTTGAGTATGGCGATTTTTTTGTGCATAATTGTTGTTTAATTTTTGAAAGAATTTGCTATGTTTAAACGTTGCAGCGTCCAGAAAAGCAGATACCCAAACTAAATCCGTCAACTTCAGAACAACACATGTCTATGTATAAATTTAATACGACCGCAAATACAACAACACTTGAATTGGAATTATTTACTCAGATTTAATTATGAAATGAATTAATAATAAAAGATTAATAATCACTAATAAAAATATTTACTCAGAATTAATTTTACGTGAATCTGTAACATTTTAACTTGACGAAACAAAATACTTCATCATCAGAGGATTTTTAAGGTTGTCCATAGCAGTCAAAGTGTTAGAAAAACGTCTTTAGCTATTTATAGTGAGCAATGTGCAGCTCTTTGGGTCGTTTGACCGTGTTCGAAGGCGGTTCGAGCGGTTGATGGTCGTTGCGATCCACAGCTACCTGTGTTAGGTCGGAGCAGTTATCTTCCACGATCCTTCGTTGATTGTTACACTCCGCTGTACGGGTTGTTTCAATGTCTTTCCAGGCCATTTTACAATTTCGCGTGAAACTGCGAGGGGAAGCTACCCTCTATCCCTCCACCGCTTTTTAAGCGTGCGACTTCCCGTTCGTGGACGCAAACGTGTCAAGGATGGAGATCATGGCTGTAGTCATCTACGTGAAACAGCCTTGAGGCACTTAAATATCGATTGAGGATGCAGGAGTGCATCGGCGAATGCTTCCTGCCGGTGCAATTTAATCGCGTGCAGGCTTGCAACACGCCTAGATCATTGTTCTGTTTCTTGCGTTCTCTCTCCCTCGCCACTTCCCTCATCGTGTCATTTGATTGTGCTTTATTCTTTCTCCAGTCTATTTCTATCCATTATTAACTCCTTAACGGTTATGCCCCTGTACGTTATGGGTGTGCTAAATTAACAAAGAATAATTTTAAACGGTCTGGACTTGATTAAATTACATTCTCTTTGCATGCACAAAATTACCATTTAGCACAATTGAATGCACTGTACTAGCTATTATTTTCCCCAATTATTAATTTCCCCAAATCTTCGCGTCAAAGTCTCCGCTTCTATTCTTCTCCCTGCCATCATTGACGCTTTTGTTAATATAACATGTCAAACGACAGTAAAACATCCGTTGTGAGAGTGAAAGAAAGGTGAGACAGGTGAAGCAATTTAATAGATTTTCCTTTTATTGAGTTTATTGAGTAAACAAGGGTTTTGTAGCCTAAACGCGTTAACTCGAAGTAAAGAAAATTCCAATATGATTATCAATTTCACTTGCCGACAAATATTCGGGAATTCATTTACGCGTGGATCGCTATCTATTGCACTATGCTTCATAATGAGAGCTCTCCCCCCTTGTTCGTCGACCAGTGGGCATTCTGTGTCGATCATAAACGCGCGTGGGTTACCCCCTTCCAGACGCAGCGCTTTTATTTGAGACCATTCGGATTTCCAATTTATCTTTAACCGGTGTATGCGCAATGGCAAATTAAAAAAAAAAATGGAAGAAAAGGACCGTGAGCCAGGTGGTCCGAGATGAATTCGCGATACCTGAAAGCCAGTCAAAAGACGATGACAATCGGCGCTTTTTACCGTGAAACTCCTGATTAACGCAGCGTCGACAGGATCGTAATTAAACGCGGTGGAAGAAAGTCCGGCTAAACGTGGCGTCTCTTTTTTCCATTCTTCAATGAAATCTCTCTCCGTCACGGGAAAGCATTTATTGTTTCCTCAGCGCAGGAAGTCGCTCGGCACGGGAAATGAATCTGCATCGGAGAAAGTCTTGCGGGTTCAGTTGTTGTCGCGAGTGTGTCTCGATTCTCCCGTATTCTTCGACGGACAAAACGATAGAGGTTACACGCTGTTCGCATACATTGTGCACTATTACCGACGAAAGTTAAGGAACATGTTAGGCAGAAGCATATCCTTGTGCGTAGAGATCCTTTTAATATACAAATGCAAAGTATTGTAACAACGAAAATATTGATTTTAGTCTTTTACAATTTTTTAACCTTTTGTTTTTGTATCTTTTATTCTTCTCACATCTTCATTTTATTATTTTTTTTATTTATCCTATGGAATAAATAAAATAATATCGCAATATAAGAAGATGTATTATATGCTTCACTATAATATATACTTTTAATTTAGTGAGAGGTATATTTACTATAATATAGTTTCTTCAGTTTTGTTGGTAAATGCGTATTGGATAATGCGCAATATTTATTATATCCTATCGTTATATGGTAATGTATATAAATAAATGAAGGAATTATTTAGTAAGAATTATTTCATAAATATAGGAAAATAAGGGAACAGTGGAGGAATATAAAGTCACAAATTTTAGCTATTTGAGTAATAAGCACCCTCACGTTGCTGACAAATGATACTCAAATTAGTGTGATTTTTATAAATAAATCTATTAATAAATATTATTAATTGTATCATAGTTGAGTCAGTATAACTTAACCGTATTTCGAGGGTGAAGTATCGCGAACATCAGGGAATAGCGTCCCTTTGCCGGACGATGGTGCATCGTTAGAGAAATAGTCGACAGGTAAGAACAGCAGGTGGGCAGCTGTTACGGCGGTATGACACGCGTGCATCTGCCTATAGGTGAACGATTAAGACACACGGTGGTTGGCGCAACAAGGTAAATTAGGTTACGCTGGTCACGTTCCTCGTGGAAACGATGAGTTTCTGCGCGAGATGCTACCGCAGCTCGCGAGTTTACGGGACTTGCGGGAGCTGCTCTCCTCTGTTCCCCCGAACAGTTAGAAGTCGATGGTCCGATCAGAATTCCTCGCAGAGGTGTATATTATAGCTCGTCCGACCGTGACTTCAACGACGCAAAAAGATATCGTTTCGTTTTGCGAAGGATTGTTCTGTGGAAACTGAAACCGAATGTGTTGGAACCTGGGAGATCGTTGGCGGAGTTCAGTACCACATTTTTTTTTAACCTGATGCCAGTTTTTGACCAGTAGTATATTCTTTCTTAAAATATTGCTTAAAATATTGTTTCCTAAATATATATATAATTACAGACAAGTGAAAAATATATAATGTATAAGATACACATGTACAGGGTTTTTATTTTGTCCTGCACAATTTTTTCTATTAAGACTATCTTTTCTCAAACATAGAAAGTCATCATCAATTTTCTGCACATTAACCTCTTTTTTTTTTATAACACAGCACCGTAGTGCACACGATCTTGCATTGATCGGCATAAACCATTTCATGAACTATAATAAAAATGAATTTTCAAGTTCCATAAAAAGAAGAAACTGTGTCCGTGTCATATGACTCATCCGGTGGTCGAAGTTTCAACTGCCGTTTCGCAAGAGGATGAAACGTATGTCAAAGCGGACGGCTCATATCTCGAAGGCTGCAAGATGTAGAAGAGCATTTTTTTGAGTAATTAAGAGCAATGTCAGCCGGATTGCTCGAACAGAGACACGCCGCGTTTGGAGCTCCGAAGCACGTGGTGAGACACGTTTGGAACGATAGAATGTCACTCGAGGCAAATCGACTCGCTCGGATAACGATCGCGAATAGGTTTTTCCGTTCGAGTTCCCGTGTGCTTTACCGGCGCGGTGCGTCGCCTTGTGGTCGAAATCTAAAGTCGTCCGCGAACTAGGGCGTACCAGCGTCGACTGCCTTTCGTAAATTTTGAAATCTAGGACGGCCGTCTAAAAGGAAAACTTCTTCTTTAAACGGCAGTAGTGGGCGGCAGACGAGGGGGGAGACCCGGCGTTTGCATAACAGAGAAACCGACGGGTCTCTGCACGCGCATAATCGCGGCGCTAAATGAGCCAAACATTTGGTGCAGTATGTTGCGAGTCGCAGACAGAACGCGAATCAACGTCAGAATTATTCTAACCGAGCCGCGGATCTGTAAACGAAAGAGTCAGCAGTGTAAATTGTTAGAAGTTATAGAGATTTTTATCAAAAACCAAAAGACTTGATTTTGTATAACAATGCAAGGAACGATTGCTATGCACGACTGTCCAGTAATTTGTTTATAACGTTGTATTATATGTGCTATAAAATATTAGAAACAATTAAATTGACTGCATATAGAGTCGTATCGTATTTTAGCACAAGTTTTACGAATCGAATAAAAATATATTATACAGGATGAGTCATTTAACCCTTACACGAGTACCAAATGGATCTTTTTAGTTTCCGTTTTAGAACCAGATCAAAAACAGACAAAAAAACATAAGCTTTTTATTTTTTATTTCAAGTAATAACAAAATTAACAAAACGTATGTTAGCCATTATATAGTAAACTAGCCTCTATAGCATTTAACAAATATTCAGGTCACAATTATATTGCAATATAATTCTTGTATATTTCTCTGCTTGCGTAATCTTTTATGTTACAGTTATTCAATCATTTTGGTACTCAGCATTTCATTTGACAATTAAAATAGAAATGTATTTGTAAAGGATTTCCATAATTTGAAACTAGAATAATAACGTTCTCGAATTTCTGTAACGTTTTCACTGTCCGGTATTTCATCCATTTCTTTTTTTTCCTGAACATAGATGCATAAAACATACAGTCTAGTAATAAAGTAGGTCACATAGGTGGGAGATGTTTTGAAAATAAATAGAGCCGGGAGTTGAAATGTTTATGCACATCGTCATCTTACCGTAACTAGAAATTTCTGTTATCGATCATTTTTTCGTTAAGGAAACAAGCAATGTTTGTTGTTAATTCGTTGCATACTTCGTTCGGTTATAAATTATAGACTCCAGATTTCCATGAGAAATAGTTTTCGTCAAATTCTAACAAAGAGTGTTTATCGTGAGTTATCGATCTTTTCGGAGCTAAGAAAATTTTTGGGAAATTCCACGCTAAGAAAGCTCAACGTATGATATATCCCAGACAGGATTATTTAAAATTCAATTTAAAAAATTAACGTTATTAAGATTTGCAAGAGATAAGGAGTGTAGAAAAAGTAATTGATGTCGTGCAACTGTTTTATAATTTTCATCGAATCGAATAAAATACAGTAAATGATGTAACTGTAACAACTGTAAAAAAGAAATTGTACATTGTTGTTTACAGGCTGAAGGACAACTAAAGAGAATTTACTGCACTTATATTTTTTGAGATTTCTGGCGCGGCCGTCAAAGCGTTAAGAACGAAGAAGTGCTAGTCCACGTAACGATAAAATAAATCGTAACGCATTAACAACTACCCCAAAAGGAAACGGGGTTACTCTTACGATGAACAGAGCATAACATCGAGAGTCAGGGATCAATTGAAATGCCGAGAGTGCAATGTTTCCGACGTGCCCCGTCGCGATCGCATCCACAAGCTGGAACAGGTAGAACAATAAGATGAAACGCAACTAGCTGGAAACAAGCCGGTCCCGTCGGTGTCGTCGTTCTCCACGTCGCTCGTACTTTCGGCGGCTGTTTTGTCTTTCCGCGCGATGATTAGAACCGGAAGGACACGCGGAGTCGTCGTGACTCGCGCGAATTCAATGCGTTTGGTCACGGTGCACCCTCATTTACGTAATGCACTACGAGAAAAGGACAATGCCGTCTGGCGCTCCTCTCGTTTACGATTCGTTGCACGGGAGACGCGAAAAGAAAGATTACAGGGTGGCTTGTTCGCTCGCTCGTTGGCTCATTCGTTTGTTCCTGCATCGTTACCGCCTTTCGAATGCGAAATCTCGCGAGTTCTACGGCACCATCGAAATCTCGCGTGTACCGCGCGTAATCGCGTATTCTGCCGCGAATTCAGAAGCCAAACGCGTCCGCGGATCGAGCGTGCGGTGCAACGGCGCGACACGATCACTCAATTTCTCTGGAGACTTTGTTTCCCCACATTTTCCGAGGCGAATTGAACCGCGACGATCCACATCTATGCTCACGAGATGCACCGGTGAAATTGTGATTAATTGAAAAATTGGACGAGCTCGACGAGATGCCCTCGGCGCTGTTCGATTTTTCTTGGAAAAGTAGAGAGGAGAGAATGTTCGGGTTCATGGAATCGTAAAATTATAAGGAGAATTTCAAGATTTTTCTTATATTACTTAAACCTTATATTATTATATAAGGTTGAATAATTTCAACGAGGGCATCTTTCAATATTTTTGCAGGTTTTTAAATAAATTCTAAATAAATGGTTAAGGATATTATTATACAAAGAGTATCTTTTCAATAACATTTTCTACTGTTAAATTACGAACAAACGTGACTATCTTGAACCGAACGCGAAACGACGATTCACAGAAAATAGCAAATTTTACAGAAAGTTGTCCACTGGTTGTTGAATTCCAAAAAATAATCTAAAGTTTGTTCGACGATTGGGAGCGAGCGTTATAAGGTGAAGAATTCTCAGGTAATAAGGAAACTCGCCGCCATCGATTAGAACGTTACACGATTGCTGTCGTGGTTCGCAAAGCGTTGGGCATAGTTCTTTGACCAGGGTAAACGGCTTACCTTGAATTTAAAATCGATAATCGTTAGCTCCGGGCCGCGCAGCAGCGCGAAATAAAAGTTCTTACGTAATTAGATTCATCGAGTTGGCGAGATAACCTCGAGTGCATGGCTAAAAATCGAAACCCGATGTCCGATGCGGCGGGGGCGTTAACGTATTCCGTTCCATTAAAATGCAAAGATTGTTTGGAGACTTTACGGGAGAATTTTCCGAGACTTCCTCTTCTGCTTCCACGGCCTTTACTTTTTCAACGATTTATGTGGAACGTTCGAGGCGGCCAGGTAGCACGAGGAAAATTCGGCTACCTGGATATACTAGCCCGAGCACTGACATCGTACGAAGTTATAACAGAGATTTATATCCGTGCTTGGGAAGCTTTATAAGCGAAATATACACGCGCTTCCTCCTGTTTACCATGTAACAAGAAGATACGGGAGCGGACGTCTTGTAACAGACGGGCCGTTGTTACCGAACTTAATCCCTGGGGTTAAAAACCGATTTATGTGGAACACCGAACTTACAACGTATTTTACAATGACGAACTTCGTGTGTACACGTGCAACTCATATATCCGTGTTTTTAGCCGTGTACTTCATTGAACTTATATGGGTACACGTGTATCATCCGTGAAATATTATAACAAAAAAGGGAACCATTTTAATGTTTGCCTTTTCATGAAAGAAATTTTGTAAAGGTTTTATGTTAATAATGCAAAAAGGACTGGCTGCCAAGATATGTCAATACGGCTTTTACATTAATTTTTGTATCATGATGCATGGAGTAAAATAATACAAATTACATGATACAGTATATTATTATATAAGGTTATAACTTGTTACACGAGACGAAAGCAACTTATAAAATTATTTTGAATATTTTCAATATATTCTAAATGGACTCAAACCATCACCCCAGATAATGTTACAGTCGCTGTATTTATCACGTTATACTCACCATTATTTCTACGTTAACATAAAAGAAAGTATACATAATTTTAATCGTCAAATGAAACAACTGTATTCAATACCAACTGTTTCTACAATCAACTTATTTTTCATAATTTTGGACTTTCATCAATTGTCAACTGAGATTTTATACTCGTGAAATGTATTGCAAATCGAAACATAAGCGCAGTTTTAAAGTCGCAATTATGCTTGCAGCGACTTCGTCTATCATTCACAGCCGTCACTCAGACAGTCGCGTCTAATCTCTCGTTCAGAGCATTTCCAGCCACGAAAGAAGAACGCAATCTTCTGCTTTTCTTCTCGGCTGTAGCACTTCTGAACCCTGGTCGGATGTCGTTTATCGATCGTACAGGTGCCAAGCAATCTTCGAGAAATCGACGCACATGTCGCGTCACTTGTATAGCAATCTTCG
Organism: Augochlora pura; assembly: GCF_028453695.1. Lineage (NCBI taxonomy): Eukaryota > Metazoa > Arthropoda > Insecta > Hymenoptera > Halictidae > Augochlora > Augochlora pura. The sequence goes on along the minus strand of NC_135772.1, from coordinate 13,650,646 downwards.
AGCATGTTTCGCCAGGCAGAGACTCTTCTTATTTGCAGTATCTTTGAATCGGGAGCGCAACGTGCGCGTGATTTTGTGGTTTCCAGTAGACACACTTATTGTTAGCGTATACGCTGACCTCCGGAGTGCCGGTTCTGTCACACAGTTAACACCGCTAGCGTCGCATCGATCGAACGAGAACCCCCTTTACGACTTCTTAGCTACTGTCCGATTACCGGAATTGCAATGACATTTCTATTGGAAGTTATCGAACCTTTGTATAATGACGATAAGCGTCGGAACGAATTTGCTTTCCATTCCAGAATAAAATAAAAATTTTAAAAGGAACTAGAGTTAACTAATTTAACTAGTTGTCTCTTTGAGAAGCGTGCAAGTCGTAGTAATTATACTGTACATGTTAAATACAACGCTTTTACGAAATATGTAATTTAATAAATAATATCAAAGTATATATTCTTTAAGCCAGTTAGCTGCTTTCGACGGGTATATTCGTCGCTGAAATTCAGATTTTAGTTTTACGAAGACTTCAAATAAACAACGCGAGCTTGACATATCTCGTGTTTCCTGAAAATAGCGTAGTCAGAAATCTGTTAGAAAACGAACACCTACAGGAACTGAAGAAATGCATACACGATGATTAAATTGTTTCTCAAACATTTCATGAATATGCATTTTTCGCAAATTTTTCGGTAGAGAAAGAAACGCGGAACGGTATCCGCGACGCGCAGACAAAAGGGGGTTATTAGGGGTTAGTAGTTCTCGAGACGTTAATTACCAGACTGAAATATTTTCAAGTTTTCTTGCTGGCTGCGCGGATTTACTGAAACGTGACCGAAGAAAAAAGAATTCGCTTCCGTTAGCCTGTCCTTCTAGCCGCGATCTTGCTTCGAGGTAACCCATATGACGAACCACCCATACACCGGCCATTCCCGCGTCTGTATGCACAACTTGCATAAGTGCACGCGCGCACTCCGGAAACTTTCATATATGGGATTCACGAGCGAGGCACGAAGGGCTCCGTCGAGGTAGCTCTACCATCGCTGGAAGCCAATCGATCCGTACTTTCGTTCTCATCCGTCGACTCTTTCTTCAAATAGACACCGCGATGCATAACTTAGCGCTGTCTAAATGTTGCATCGTTTTATTATACAACAGGCTCTCGTTTAACGCGATTAATATGCTACGCGTTGCACGGATTCGAGTTGTAGGACGTCGTGTTACGAGGAAATCATTTTCGTGTAACATGATTAATATTGGACGACTCAGAAGTCGAAAAGTGTATGTCTTTTCGTTGAAAATGAGTTACGCAGTGCAAATATATCTTTTATCGTAGGATCTTTCGGTCGATGAATCGGCACAGTCGAATTCTTCATAGATAAATAATAGATATCGGTACCACGGAATGGTTAAAAAAGATGAAGTCGTATAATTAAGTATTAATATTAATTTATCTTATTTAGTCATGATAAAAATAGTGCTTTGCAGTATTAGTGACAGTGTCATTTTTTAGAGCTAATTTGCTAAATGGACTTGTATTGACGGCCGTCCGAGTTGTTTATTATAAAGCGACTATTGTCATGTCAGTTTTTGTTGTTTTTACGGTTTAACAAACCGGTTTAAAAAAAAAAAAATGAGGATAAATTTTATAAATGTGTAATCGGCTTATAGATGCACAAAAAGGTGATAAAAGGGTGTATTGTTTCGCTATTGCACAACTATAGTGTCAGAACATAAAATGTAAATCGAGAACAATGAGGAAAACATTTCTCCACGGTCCAAAGTTGAAATACGCTTGAGCGCATTTTAACGCGAACGTTGGTAAAATAACAGATCACTAAAAACACGTTTCAATTTACCAGTAAATAAAATCTGGTATTCCAGTTGGTAGCAAACTTATCCTTGTTTCTCATTAACATTCTGTAACAGGATAAAAGTGTTTCTGCAATACAGCATTCAAAATACCATTAAACTTTTGCAGAATATGTTTTCACGAACTTTTAATTACAATGAAAATATTACTTAATTATAGCGAAAATATTACAAGCGTAAATAGTGAATGGAGCCAGGAACATACGATTGGGCTTAGAATTACAGCGGCAGCAGTCACATTTTCCTTATTGCAAGAAGCAAGAAGTGTTATTGTTAACTAACACGTTCATTGTTTACTGATAGAATTTATTTTTAAGATTATTTGGGGTCAAGTTAATTTATAGCAATTTTATAATTTATTTCATTTGGCTTTTCGGCCATTTTTTTGGCATTTTGGTTTATTTTACATTTTAACACATCAGT